>NC_081554.1:181040643-181205643 GCF_963082655.1 Stomoxys calcitrans | reverse complement strand
TTTTGCACTCTTCTCCAAAGATCAAGACAAAACAAAGTCCTGTTATTTTCATTGGCTATGGTATGAGAAGTTTTTTCTTTTTGGCTGTAGAAGAACTTAAAACGGGATTGTAGTATATTTCTTAACATATTTTTGAATATCTGGTGTTTCACAAGGGAAGGTCGACCAACTAAAAAATAAAATAATCCAAGCTGTTTAAAGCTGAACTCAAAATCCCGGTTACCAAAAAACTTTCAGAGGACAGTTGAATATTATCCCTCAAATGAATGATCCATTTCATTTCCTCCTTTAAAAGTAGGTTCATAGTCATAAAAGTTTCTCTGGCTCAAAGAACCTCGACTTAAAACGCATGCAAATGCATGACTCATAGCGAATCGTAGTAAAATGGTCATATGAAGGAGTATCTGTGCACTTATCGCATGACATTGACTTTGTTTTGTTACACTCTGGAAGTGTATTCACTTCTACTTCTTTTATGCCCTCTTTCTCTCACTCGCAACACATCCCTACCCTCTATCGAAGGCAAGAGCAACGAAGCAACAAAGAATAATGTAATAACAACAACGACGACCTGATATACCCAAGTGACACGTATCTACTCGTACTACAACTGTACACACATACTCACATAAACTACTAATACGACTAGCTGCTAGTCCCGGATTCAATATGGGTGTCCATTTGTGCGTGTGTATGTATGTACGAAACGTATTTATAATGATGTCAATGTCATTGCACTACTTTACTTTGCAACAGGGCATAGGAGTAAAGAACAGGAAAATAGAGGTTTTGAGAAGAGTTATAAGGCCCACAAAAGGCCATTGTTTGACAGCTAAAAGGCAAGATCAGGTTTGTTAGGTTTGATCAATAGAAAAGGTATGTGTAGGTAGTGGAAAACAAGCAAAAGTGTGCTAAGTTCGGCCGGACCGAATCTTATATAACCCCCACCATTTGTCAAGTCCTTTGATGGGTATCTCTTTATAGACAAACAAGTAAACACCCGCTATGTTAGGCGGGCCGAATCTTGGGAACTCACCACAATAAATTGCTAAATAGCAAATTTCTACCAAATCAGGCCCACTATTGTTGGAAGTCATAACGGAACGCTACGTGCAGAATTTCAGCTCAAGCGGAAAGGAGAAATCATTGAGACAGGCGGAGGGACAGACGTACTGACATGACCAAATCGACATTGAATGTCAAGAAGATCAAGAACATATACACTTTGTTGGGATTCACATAAATATTTCGATGGGTTACAAACGGATAGATGAAAATAGTATACCCCATAATATAAGATGTTAGATTCATTTTCTATTTTCAAATATTTTAACAGATTTCGTAGCTTAAAGCAAATACCTTTTATTTTGCCCCATATTTTCCCATCCGGGAACAAGTCCACCCAGTGATTTTTTTTGGGGTCAAACTTAGATAGAGGATTCATATTTTTGAACTACTCAACGGGATTTATGCTTGTTTGTGAGGCTTAACGTTTGTAAATAGAATTAAGGAAAATCACAAATACCTTCCATATATCATTTTGTCAGTTTTGGGGTGGGATGCTCCCCCAGATGCTTAACCGCAAACTTGGACGTTCTATTGGGTTTTCCCAATATGTTTAACAGATTTGTAATTTTAGTGCAAATACCTTTCATTTGAGTCTCATATTGGCTCAATCGATTAAGAAGTCCACGATGTGGGTTTGGGATCGGACGCTCCCCTTACCTAACCAAAAACCCATATGTAAGATTCATAGTTTTGAACTACTCATCGGTTAACATGGTTAATTTGAAAGCTTAACGTTTGTGGAACCAGGGAATATTAAAAATTATTTTCATTTAAGTCCTACTTTAAATGAATCGTTTTGTCAGTTTTGTGGTGGGACGTTCCCCCCAGACGCTTAACTACAAACTTGGACGTTATATTGGGTTTTCTTAATATTTCTCATATTGTCTCAATCGGTTAACAAGTCCGCCAAGTGGGTTTCGGAGTCGGGCGCTCCTTACTTAACCAACAATTTGGATATCAAATTCATAGTTTTGAACTATTCATCGGTTAACATGCTTACTTGGAAAGCTCAACGTTTATAGAACTAAGGAATATTACAAATATCTTTCATTTAAGTCCTACATTATACGAATCGGTTTGTTAGTTTTGGGGTGGGGCGCTCCCCCCAGATTCTTAACCGCAAACTTCGACGTCCTATTGCGTTTCCCAATATTCTTAACAGATTTGTAAATATTACAAATCTTGCAAATACCTTTTATTTGAGTCTCATATTGTCCCAATCGGTTAACAGGTTCGCCCAGTGCCTTTTTAGGACGGGCGCTCCCCTCACTTAACCAAAAATGTTGATATCAGATTCATAGTTTTGAGCTGCTCATCGGTTGAAATGCTTGCTTGGAAAGCTCAACTTTTGTAGAACTAGGGAATATTACAAATAACTTTCATATAAGTCTTACATTATACGAATCGCTTTGTCAGTTTTTGGGATGGGACGCTCCGCCCAGATGCTTTACCGGAAATTTGGAGATTCTATTGGTTTTTTTCCAATATTTTTTAACAGATTTGTACTATTATTGCAAATACCTTTTATTTGAGTCTCATATTGTTCCAATCAGTTAAAACTTCCGCCCAGTGCGTTTTGAGGACGGGTGCTCCCCTCACTTAACCAAAAATGCTCAACGTTTGTAGAACTAGGGAATATTACAAATACCTTTCATTTAAGTATTGTACTGTACGAATCACTCCTAGTTTTGGGGTGAGACGTTCCGCCCAGTTGCTTAACCGCAAACTTGTATATCCTATTGGGATTTCCAATATTTTTAACAGATTTGAAATTTAATTGCAAATACTTTTCATGTGAGTCCTACATTGTCCCAATCGGTAACAAGTCCGTCTATTGGATTTTGGAGTCGGGCGCTCCCCTCACTTAACCAAAAATTTTAATATCTGATATCATACCATAGTTTTGAGTTAATCAAAGATTAACATGCTTACTTGGAAAGCTCAACGTTTGTAGAACTAAATAATATTACAAATATTTTTCATTTAAGTATTACATTATACGAATCGTTTTGTCAGTTTTGGCGTGGGACGCTCCTCCCAGATGGTTAACTGGAAAGTTGGATATCCTATTGGGTTTTTCAATATTTTTAAACAGATTTGTAATTTTATTGCATATATCTTTCATCTGAGTCTCATATTGACCCAATCAGTTAACAAGTCCGCCAAGTTGGATTTTGGAGTCGGGCGCTCCCCTTATTTAACCAAAAATTTGGATATCAGATTCATACCTTAGAGCTACTTATCGGTTTATATGCTTGCTTGTAGAAAAATCCTTGGGCAGAGATTTTTACTAAAGCGGCTGCGGAATCAGGGAAAAATTAAGAGATATTAAAGTCCATTAAATTTTTGGAGAAAATCGCTTTTCAATTCAAAAGTGCATGCTTAACATAATAATGATGTCCATATCATATAATCACTTATAAAAAAAACCTCCTATAGTATTTGTATTAATACTTTTAAGAAAGCTTATGGGTGTAGAATTATGGAAAATTGTCTAATAAGGCCCTAATACTTCCAGACCTTTGCTAATTGTCCACTCTGCATTCAACCAAGAACACCGAGCAAAACTCTTGTGAAACCTGCAATCAAACATAACACATACACACTCATCACAAACACACACACACACACATACACATGCGATCGGAGGCCAACAATCTCTCTTCTGCAAAGAAGCGTCGGAACTACCGACAACGAACGCATTGCCGGCGTCATCAACATCATGCTGTATCAACATTGTCAAAGGCACCACCATCATCATCATCATCATCGTCATCACCGTCACCATCACTATCAGGAACAACAGTAACACAACGCATATGTAGATGCAGCAAACCACCACTAGCCACCACAACTGGAACTTAAACTGCAGCCGCACGAGTAGAGCACCAGCATCAATGCCATTCGATGTAAACAAATGGCCCTATGCTTGTAGTGGGGATTCTCATTTCCCATTGCGTTCTTCTACGAGGGCAAACATTAAAATGTGATACCAACCCAAGTTCATCAACTTTTAGGGCAAAGACTTTAATGTAAATTAATGGAAATTTTCCTTTTCACCACCTTTTTATTTTCTTTCGCTTTTACTGCATTAAGGCAGAAGCAAGTATGTGGGTTGATTAATTCACCAGCTGGAAAAAAGGTATCGAGAGATAAGTAGAGTTTAATGCCAGTAAATGTAAAATTTTGTAAATTTGGTATTCTTGAAATTGAAAATTTTTTGCAGGAAATTTCGCCGAAATTTTATTTTAAGGAAAATTCATTTATGGAAAATCTATCGAATATCGATTAGTTAAGTCCAATATATCTCTGATTGGGTGGAAGGTACAGCTGGCAGTTTAAGAATGGGAAAAGTTATAGGTTCGTACTCTGTTGCCATATACACTTCATTCAAGTCCCATATAAAGCGTCAATATGTCCGATCTGTGAATTTTCGAAGCGAATGGGCAGCCTTAATTACAATTATTTCTATCAGATTCGTATTCTACTTTAAAATAACTTTCATTTAAGTCCTATATTGTCCCAATCGGTTATCATGTCCGCTCATAAAGTTTTGGGGTGGGACGCTCCCCCCAGTTGATTGGTCGCAAATTTGAATATTGCTTACGTAGTTTTAAGGTATTCCTCGGTCCATATATTTGCTTGAAGTTTCTATAAAAGGAGAGGAAGGCCTCTTCAGACGCTTGGCAACAACTTTGGATGTTTCATACCCAAAAATTCTTTGCTTTGCCACACATCTTCCCAATTAGTCAATATGTCCACTCGACGGGGTTTTAAAGGGCATGAAGCGACCCAAAGCACTTGGTTTCAATTTGTATAGCGGATTTTGTAATCTACTCCCAAACACATTTCATTTAAGTCCCATATGGTCCCACCCGCCCAACATGTCCGCTCATTGAGTTTTCGGGGTGGGACCCTCGCCCCAGTTGAATGACCACAAATTTGGATATCGTATTGGTATATTTCAATTATTTCCTAAATTTGTAATCTTCTCCCAAATAACTTTCATTTAAGTCCCATATTATACGAATCGTTATACATGTCCGTTCAGTGGGGTGGTACCCTTACCTAGTTATTTAACCGCAAATTTGGATATTCTATTGGTTCGATAAAATTTTCCAACAAATTTGTAGTCTTATTGCAAATACCTTTCATTTGATACCCATATTGCCCCAATCGTTTAGCATGTCTGCCCAGTGGATTTTGGGATGGGGCGTTCCCCTCACTTAACCAAAAATTTGCATATTAGATTCGTAGTTTTGAACTACTCTTCATTCGGCAGGAGGCCATTGTAGCGCAGAGGTAAGCATGTCCGCCTATGACGCTGAACACCTGGGGAAACCATCAGAAAAAATTGTCAGCGGTGGTTATCCCCTCCCAATGCTGGTAACATTTGTGAGGTACGATGCCATGCAAAACCTTCTCTACAAAGAGGTGTCGCACTGCGGCACGCCGCTCGGTCTCAGCTATAAAAAGAAGGCCCCTTATCATTCAGCTTAAATCTGAAACGAACTGCACTCATTGAGATGTGACAGGTTTGCCCCTGTTCCTTAGTGGAATGTTCATGGGCAAGTTTGCATTTGCATCGTTTGGCAGCTACAACATTGGCTACTATTTTCTAGCAATTTTTCGAAGTATCTTTCATTACAACCCCATATTGCCCCAATCAGTCAATATGGACTTTCGTTGATGTTTTCTAGGGTATAGGGCGACCCTAAGGTCCTTGATTCTGATATTCTACCCAGATTTGTTATATTATCCCAAATACCTTCCATTAAAGTCCCATATCGTTCAAATTGGTTTAGAAGTCCGCCAAGCGGGTGTTGCGGTAGGGCGCTCCCCTCACTTAAATAACCATAAATTAGATATCAGAGGCGTAGTTTTGAGTTATTCATCGATTTTATAAAGTACTCACAAATTACTTTAATGTGAGGCCCATATTTTGTCAATATGGGAAGGGGCTCTCCTTTCAACTCCTTGAGCCCAAATGTAGATATCGGATTCATAGTTTTGACCTACTCGTCGACCAATACCTTAAGACGCCTCCCCACACACATTTATATCATTTCTGTACTTTGAATATCTGTCATTTAAGTATCATATTCTCCTCAATCAATATGCCAGCTTGGGGTTTATTAAGAATGGGACAGCCCCTTACTTAGTTGCAAAAATTCTGTAGCATTCATAATCTGATTACAGATATCATTTATTTGAGTTCCATATTGTCACAATTGGGTTCCATGACCGCTCTGCAAGATTTGAGTTGGAAAGTTCCTTCCTCTGCCGGGCCGCAGAAAGGAAAATTGGAAACATAGTTTTAAGCATTTGCTCGGTCAATACATACGCTTGAGAAATTGTCCCAGCAGATTCATTATCTACTCCAAAATACCATTAATTTTATTGCGATATTGTACCAATCGGTTAACAAGTTCGCCCAATAGCTTTTGGAGTGGAGCGCTTCCCTCACATAATAAAAACTTTAGATATCTAATTCGTAGTTTTACTCATCGTCCTACTTGGCAGCAGGTCAACTTCCCAGACACTTGACCACAGTCAGCGCTATCATGAACCTGGAGACCATGGGCTCGTGGGGCAGTCTTAGCGATATACCGTACGATGTAATAGACAGAGGTCGGATCTTCTGCAAACCTGGAATTCGCCGCACAGTCCTCTCTGTGGTGAAAGCGAATCCCGAAAGACTTATTTTGAATGGGTCTGAGTGACAGACTGAGAGCTTTCTCTGGCCTTTCTTAGCCTTTACAGATCCGGGTTAACCAAGTTAACCCTAAGCCTTTCGGGTCGACGTAGGCCGAGTTATGGGTGTAGTTGACGAACGAAACACTGTGGAATAGCGAAACGGTCGGTAGGACGGCGAAAATCCTATGAGAAGATCCGGATCGTGAGGCTATTACTGAAAGGAAGTAAGAAGGGGGTCAGTATAGCTTTCGGTATTATAACGCGGCACATAGGACTACGAGCTCACATATGCAAAATCGGTGCGACAAGTGATAACATGTGTAGGACATGTGGGGAAGATGATTAGACGTTGGACCATTTCATGTCATAGTCCGGCTATCGCGGCTAACAGACACCGGTACATAGGTGGGGAAACAATACCAGACACGAACCAACTTAGGGACGTGTTATGGAAAGCAATTAAGGATTTTGTAACTTACATTTTCTTTTCGAATACTGGCTTTGGCGTATGCCCATAGTTGGGGCAGAATAATATCCTCACCCTCTTTTCAATATAACCTAACCCAAAGCATTCAGAATGAAACTTTGGCCGTATCTATTCTCCCTCAACATGCCAAGATCTTTCAGCCTAAGTGCAAACGGCGGAACAGTTCGGAATGAAGGATAAGGCCCTCGTCGAAAGATGAGAATGATTTCTTATATTCCTGAGCAAAAAGCATATTTTATCTTGGAATGAAAAGTACCAGGTCCGCCTTCATTTATTATTGGTCCTTCACCCATTCGTAACGCATCTTGAAAATCTCCTAAATGACCTTTCCATGATTTTAATGATCGTTGATTTAAATTTGACGTGGATCAACAAAACTTTTGTCGTTCAATAAGAGAACGATAATTACCTGAACAGGGGTCATAACCGAGCACTATGTCACAGGCCGCATGGGAATACCACACAATGACTTCTGTAGAAGTTGCCTCGATGAGGATGAGGAAGAGACTGTCGAGAGCTTGCTATGTTCATGTCTGCAGGAACGTAAGCTTTCCATTCTAGAAAGCCGTTTCTTCCGCGATCTGGGTGAACTTGCGAACGTACCTCTGGTAGGTCTCCTGACATTTCTTGATGGAACAGGATGGTTCCGACGGGGGGAACCATAAGCTCCAGCGTAGGTACATCCGTACTTGCATGATGCTGGGCGTTCTTCACCCCCCGCTCGGTTTCTCCATTACTCCAGTTTTTCTTTTATTGGTGTATAATCTCTAGTACGAGGTCTCATATTTTCTTTCTCTTCCCTTTCTTTCTAGGCTACCACAATGGGCCAAACTGTCCTCCGAGTGAACTCACCTTTGGTGGGCAACCTTTCATCATAACCTAACAAAACTGAATCTCTAATTAGATCCAATAGGACTTATTATTCTTTTGTCATGGCGTGGTTTTTTCATTTTTTTCACTCATGGTAGGACAATTCTAAAAATTCATGTGCCACAATGACATGATAAATCCCTCCGGTCCCTTCGGTCAAATCAATTTAAACGTGTGGAAAGTGCAAACCGTCTACACTATCTTATACTCGTGGATAATGTATCCGACCAGATAATCGGAAGAGGCGGCACCCGAGGGCTTGCTGTCTGTAAAATGCTTGTCTATCAGAAGTTCCAATGTCTATACGTTACTCTCGGTGAATGTCTCACCTTTCCATCCCTGGCTTATTCGGGAGTATCCGATTTGGCTCTTGTATCACCACTTCTTTGGTTACAGCCACACATGTTACTGATCTCTCTGCTCAGCGACTCATGTCTTCCCCAAGGGAAACATAATACTAACGGATTGTTAGAATACCCAGGAATCATGTTAGGTGCAGATTGATGAAATATCATGGCTAAAAAGCTTTCTAACTGCGGACTATGCCACACATCCTACTGAGGTAGCTGAAATATGTGCGAGTCCATATAACCCGGTTCGTTACAGAGTATTTTCATTCTCAGGGAGCTAGGCATTGCACTATGCATAATTTAGATGTGTCACTATTGCTTTTCATTTCATCTTAAATTTACCCGCACCAAATCGAGTCGATGTATTCTCCTTGTGAAAAGTCTTCTGCTCTGCTCTTCTGTAACAACAGTTACGATTAAAAAAACACCAAGACTGGTCGATCTTATACTCTCATTGGCGATGTAAGACGACCTAGAGAGCTCTCTATTAACCTTCCTTTACAGACTAATTCAGGAAGATCAGATTCGGCTCATGAGTGCACTTCCTGCATCACCACTTTTTTGACTAGAGCTGGTTTGGGCTTCTTTATATGGCAGGGAAGCACAAGAATCGTGTGGAGTGTGGACGCAAAAAGGTCGCGTTAGGATGCGAACGAATCGCGTTAGTGATGAAATCTTAAAACTTCAAATCCTTCATCTTCCACACATCTTGCTGATCTCTCTGCTCAAGCGACTCATGTCTTCGCCAAGGAAAACATCATACTAAAGGATTGTAAGGATTAGAAGGAATCATTTACGTATAGGTTCATGAATGATCATGGCTAAAAGGCTTTCTGACTGCGGACTATGCCACACATCTTACTGAGGCAACTGAGATATGTGCGAGTCCATATATCCTTATAGGGTTCTTTCATTCTCCGGGAGCTAGGCGTTGCACTATGCGCAACTTAGATGTCTCACTAATGCTTTTCATTTCATCGTAAAATTCCCTACGGCTTCACACTGTTCGCTCTCTTCTCCTTGTGAAAAGTCTTCTGCTCAGATCCTACAGTTCCGGAAAATACCAAAACTGGTCGATCTCATACTCTTCATGACGATGTAAGATCCCTAGGTCGGAGCTCCCATATAAACAGATTCGGTTTCTAGAGGCTGCTTTTATTGTACAACTTGGCAACAAAAATTTGTATGTGGTGTTCTCTTATGACCATTAATAACGTTTCTAAATCTCCTTCTCTCTTTCATGAGTACGTTTAGTTGCGATATCCACCATGGCTTGTTGGTCTTGTAGTCTTCACGACGAACTAAAACGATCAATACAGCTTTCACATATTCCCCAAGAGCACAGAATTACTGCCTAATTTGGCAAAAATTGCAACACTCATATCGTTACTAAATATGGTCCGCATCGTCCTACCGATTTGAATTTAGGATCTACCGATTTAAATTTTCTCTTTACTCAACATACCCACCCTCGTTATTATTGTATTTTTCCGACTCTGATTAATTCGAAATCCTACTTCACATGACACACAATGTCTATGTGAATAAATAGATGTTGGTGTCTTGTGGCCTCTATGAGGCAGAAGTAGAAGCAAGATCATCTAATAGATGTAAAAACTTGCAACAAAGAAAACAACAAAACGAGAGCAAGAATTCTAATGGCAAACAAAAAGAAAAAACTTGTATGGCTGCTTTGAAACCAGTGAGTAATGATGGATCTTTTCTAAGGCAATTTTGCAATTCTAGTACTTTGGCTAGGTGACTAACCAATACAAATGCCGCAAAATTAGGATAAAAAGTTGCTAAATTTGTTTTTTCGAATTTCATGTTAAACGTTAATTAAGGTTAAACTCTACGGTAACAATCAATCAACTTAATATTCACATCGGGTGTACGCGACATTAGCCGTCAAACTACAAACTGCTACAAATCTTGGAATTAGAATTTGCTCTAGGATGCAATTCAATGTTGATGATATCTTCACAACTTTAAGAATTTTGATATAAGGAGTTAAGTCTGAAAACCTGAACATACATGGGAATCTATTGAATAGCTTATATGCAGTGTGGAAAAGTTTTCTTAACAAATTTATTCCAAACATTTGTTTGCCTGTGGCAACATTGTTTATAATTTCTGAATTGCAGCTAACTTCGCTTTGTTGTGGTTAAGCTGTCATAAACGTCTTACTGCGTTCACCTTCTCAAATTGTATTTAAAAATTTAAACATAGTGAGCATTCGAAAAGAATAACAAACAGAAAGAACAACATAATTGCTTGATTTGAACATCAAAGTGTTTGTTTACATTATGCTAAATGTCGGCATAAGTTTGGTCTCTCTCCTTCTCCCTCTTTTTTACTTTCTCTCTCTCTCTTTTTCTCTCTCTCTCTATCAATGCCTCTGGGACGTGTGCCGTTTTATGGCTGATATTACTCTCAAGTAGTATGTGTGTGATTGGTAGCCATACTAAATCTTCTTTTTTTTCATCTTCATTATGTTTTTGTAAGTTGCCTGTGCCTTTGTGATAGTAGTTGTTGTATTACTCTGTCTTCTTTAAGGTAATCTTGTCTTTCACGTCTTTTTCGGGCAAGGTCATTTCATCGAGACAAAGTCAATAACCGCAAATAACCTCTGCTGTCGACTTTGCTGTTACTACTTCTTTGGTTGCTTTCTTATGCCTTGGTATTTTTGTTGTCTCACTACTGCGTAGTGAGTGAGTGCCTTCTTGGTTTCTTCTTTTACCAGTTCTACCACTAACACTACTAGCAGTACTGTTGCTGCTGCTAATGTTGCTGCTTTGGTGGTTTTTGCCTTAATTGGTTTGGCTTTCTTTTGGCCTTACTCCGCCAACTTCGTCTTAGTTATTTGTCTGTCTGTCTGTCTTCCATATTCCACCATGGTGGAAATGTTGCTCATGTCTGCTAGCAGTGTTCTTCCTCCATCTTGGGACTCTTTTTGTTTGGCTCTTGGCCATAATTTAGTGTTTGCTTCTTCTTTCTTTCTTCGAGGAAAAGAACCGAAAAAAATCAGCGATTGTATGGCTCTTAATCATGGTTATTGGCTTTAAGTTGAAGAAGTTTGAGACGCAAGAAGTGTCATCTCCTTTGGTACTCTTTATTATCTATACTTGAAAAAGCGATAGCGCAAAGATCTTTTACAAAATGGTTTAATGGATAGAGTTCAAACACTTGGAGATAGTAGGACGAAGCCAAAGTAGGGGAAGCCAAAAAACATATTTCAAAGGTTCTGCAGGAACTTCAGACAATGATCAACTTCTAAAATAGAGGCCAACGCAAAGGTAAGCATATGAGACTGAAAGCCTGGTTATCCTCTCACTAATGCTGACGACGATTCAGCCATATAAAACTTCTCTACCAAATGGTGTCAACTTGCGGTACTTTGTTGGGACTTGGGTTTAAAGAGGTGGCCCCTTATCATTGAGCTAAAACTTGCACCATACAACACTCATTGCATTGGCACTGAAAGCGTGGGTGACTCTGCTTTAATGGATAATTTACCAGTTGCGGTGTGTATTTGTATAGAAGGGTGCTGTAGAAAGATGTTGTTGGCTAGCAATTTTTTAGACTTTCCGCCAACTTGGAGCCCGATTTTTGGTATATGGATACGAAGCAGTTACTTGTGAGCAACAATCCACTCATTCTCAGTTTAGACGCTTATGCAACTTCATCGATGTGGTTCTCGAAAATGCCCACCATTTTTTCCAGCCAGGGCAAGACAATTTCAAAAAAAAATACTTGCCACAATGACGTGATAAATCTCTTTCTTCGGTTAGACCGATTTAAACTGCTTTAATGGTTCATTTACCAGCAGCGGTCCGTATTTTTTACAGAAGGTTGGTGTAGAAAGATGTGCTTGGCTAGCAATTTTTTAGGCTTGGAGCCTTATTTTAGGTATATTGATACGAAGCTGTTACTTGTGAGCAGGAATCCACTCATTCTCAGTTTAGACGCTAATGCAACTTCATCGATGTGGTTCTCAAAAATTCCCATCATTCTTTTCAGCTATGCCAAGACAATTTCAAAAAAATACTTTCCACAATGACGTGATAAACCTCTCCCTTCGGTTAGACCGATTTAAACGAGTGGAAAGTGCAAACCGTCTACACTATCTTATTCTCGTGGATAATGTCTTCGACGAGATTTTATACGCAGAGGTTGCTCCCGGGGGCTGACTGTCTGTTAAATGCTTGTCCATTAGAAGTTCCAGTTTGTCTCTAGGTTACTCATCAGGTCTCATCTTTTCTTTTCAGGCTTTTTCGGGAAGCTTAGATTTGGATCGTGTGTGCATTTCCTGTATCACCACTTCTTTCGCCAGATCCGATTTGGGCTTCTTAATACAGCAGGGAAGCACACATACCGGAGGTTGGATGCGATAGGATCGAATGAAATGAAATCTCAAGGCTTCAAATCTTTCTGTCTTCGGGCTATGGCACACGTCTTACTGATCCCTCTGCTCAACCGACTCATGTATTCGCCAAGTAAACTATCGGCTTGTTAGGATGCGATGGAATCATCTTGCGTGCAGGTTGGTGAAATATCATGGCTTTAAGGCTTTGTGACTGCGGACTATATCACACATTGAGATTTGAAGTAGCTAAATATGTGCGAGTCCATATATCCCGGTTCGTCGCAGGGTCTTTCATTCTCAGGGAGCTAGGCGTTGCACTATGCGCAACTTTATGTCGTACTATAGCTTTTCATTTCATCTTAAACTTACCTACGGCTTCACGCTATTCGCTCTGTTCTCATTGTTAAAAGTCTTCTGTTCTACTTCCTAAGTAAATCTTCTCCTTGTTAAGTAACAGCTGTTACTTGTGAGCAGGAATCCACTCATTCTCGATTTAGACGCTAATGCAAATTCATCGATATGGTTCTCGAAAATACCCAGCATTTACTCGGTCATTAAAATCGCTATCGCGAAGGCGATTTATGACAGTGTGTTTTACATGCCGAGTGAAAAGTATAGTTTTGAAGGGACTGTAGGCTTTAGAGACATTAATGTATCGATAAAGGGTGTGTGTCCGTTATCTAATACCGACCATAATCCAAATAAGAATATAATCCCTGCCAAGGATAGTCAACCGTGGGTTACAACAGAAAGATCTCAATGTTGGAAGGATCAATACCTTAATATGCGTAATGTTTTAGTGAATCTTCATCAGCAATGTCTTTAGAGGACTTCAGGGAACTGACGACAGATAGATAACCAGGTTACTAAGAGTTGATGAGTGTTGAAAGCGAAGTGAATGACCACATCGAGTACGTTCAATTGGTTAATCAGTGAGTTGGGAATGGCGGGGCAAACTTTAAAACGTCTTTGCAATTGATAGACGACCAATGGTTATCACAGTAGAGCTGGCAAAATATCGATAGCACTATCGATATTGAATTTTTTGACTCCATATCGATTTATATTTTTCCCATGGATACTATCGCAAAAGTTAGATTTTTTGAAAAATAAGCAATCCAATACTAAATGTTTCCTTTAAGATACATCGCACCTATAGAGGGCGCAATTTTCAACCGCAGAAACTAACATTTTATACAATGATTTCTCTCATGACTTCCAACTGACTTTATTAACATTGGTTTTATTCGGTCTGTGCATTGATATTGCTTCTATGTAAATCGATCTCTTGATTTTCACTTCTCATTTTCGTTTGGAAATATTGGTGATGGGAAATTAACGATAGAATCGATACTATCGAATTTACTCCTAAAACTATCGAAAATATAGAATGTTGCGATTATCGATAGTTTGCCAGCTCAATATCACAGAATGATCGGGGTGTTCCAAAAATCGAGACATCAACTAAGACCTTTATACAGCATGGTCTTTAGAGAACTTTAGGGTGCTGACGATAGATTGACAAGTGGATGAATGCGGCAAACGAAGTGATCTTTGGTAGACAACGAAAGGCCCTAAACTAAGTTAGGTCAAATGATATATTCATTATTTTGGGAATGATGCGGCAAATGTCAGACGTCTTCGGAAGCGATACCAGAGCTCCAGAAACGGATAGACGTGTGATGGTTACTAGAGAATGATCTGCAAGAATGCAAATGTTAACTGGGACCTTAATGCTGCATTGTGTTTAGAGAACTTTAGGGTTCTAACGATAAATGAACAGGATGCTTAGATAAAGCAAATGATAAATGCCTCAATCAAGATCAAACTAAGTAAGGTCAAGTGATGGATTTATAAATTGAGAACGATGCGGCAAATATCAAACGGAGAACTTTAGAGCACTGACAATAAGTGACCAGGTTGTATACGTAGAATGGCGCAAAATGCAAATTTGCTCATGAACATTCCATTACGGAACAGGGGCAAACTTTCGCACATATCAATGAGTGCTGTCCGATTCAAATTTAAGCTCAATGTTAAGGGACCTCCATTTTATAACCGAGTCCGAATGGCGTGCAGCAATGCGACACCTCTTTATGGAGAAGTTTTTACATGTCTATGGCAAATAGTACAGTACTTCCCAAAATGTATCCAGCATTAGAAGGAGATAACCACCGCTGAAAATTTTCATGATGTTCTCGCCAAGGTTCGAACCCAGGCGTTCAGCGTCATAGGCGGACATGCTAACCTCTTCGCTACGGTGGCCTCGAGAGAGATGAGTATGGTGAAAAGTATGTTGTTTAGTAAACGTCGAAATATCAAAACAACCTTTGGGCCAGTGATCTAGAAACGATGGGTAAAATGTCTTTCAGAGAAACAAAAATTTCCAAATTCCAATGCAGAGGATATAGATTCATTCCGAAATGACTAACATAGCAATCTGTGGTCATATGTACTAGACAAAAGGGAAGATTTGCGTATAGGCAACGCTGCTACGCTAGGGCGAATTTAACGCATTTAAAGAAAGGCTCAACTTATTGACTTCTTGGGGTAAGTGTGCTAAAAACGTTTTTTCTGTTGCGGAAAAACAGGCTCCGAATGTGGCTATGATCGTGGCTCCTTTAAGTTTGGAAAGACCCAAGATAGTGGACAGTGTCTGCTGGCTCAGAGTAAAAAGTAGTCTGCCATGAAGGGTATGACTGGACAGATGTGTAAAAGTATCTTTAAGTCCATACCATATCATGTCGATTGGATTCTCATCCGATGCTTCGAAGAAGGATATTTCCCTTGTTCAAGAAAATATGCCCGAGGCCCTCTATCATTGAGCTTAGACTTGAATCGGACAGCACTCATTAATGTGTGAGAAAGTATAGCATGTCCGCCTATGACGCGGAACGCGGGAACATATGACAAAATTTGTCATCGATGATTATCCCCTTACAAATGCTGACGACATGTGTAACGTATACAAATGCAAATTTGCCCATGAACATTCCATTAAGGAACAAGGGCAAACTTGGCAAACTTCTCATATATTATTGCGTGCTGTCCGATTCAAGTTTAAGATCAATGATAATGGGCCTTCTTTTTATTGCCAAGTCAGTACGCTGTCCCGCAGTGCGACTCTTCTTTGGGGAGAAGTTTTAACATGACCGGGGATGGGGATATACTAATCTAGTCAATCCGTTTGTAAGACCTCGAAATATTCGTCTAAGACTCCATAAAATATATATATGCTTGATCGTCTCGACGTTATAAGTCGATCTAGCCCATCTGTCGAAATCATGATAGCGGTCGAACGAATAAAGATATCCGCTTGATATTTCGCACAAAGACCTAGTTTACATATAAAACGATATCCCTATTTGACATCTTGAGCCCCTGGAAGCTGCAATTCGTAGCCCCTGGAAGGAAGTGTTTTGTTATGACTTCCAACAACTGTGCCAAATACGATCCAAATTGGTCAATAACCTGATATTGCTCTCATAGAAACTTCAATTTGTGCCTGATTTTCTGAAATTTCGCAGCAAACCAATCGTTACGAAATCTGTACGAACTTCGGATGATTCTTCCTACTTCGGACCCGAAATCTTTACGAAAGTTATATGGAGTGGTTGACATGATTTCGAAACGAAACGTCGAGGTTTCGGAGAAAAATCACAACGAATTCGTTCCGGTTTCGCAACGAAATCTAAAAAAAAACCTTGGAAAATTCGGAAAGAGAAATTTCTTCCCGAAACTTCGTAAAGAATTCTGAACGATTTTTGAAGTAATTTCGTAAAGAAATCGTACGTTCCTTCCGAAACTTCGTAAAGAATTCTGACTGATTCTGAACGGATGCAAACTGGGGAGAGATTTGACCTGTCTGCTACAAAGACGATGTTATAATACTTCTAAGGCGTAAGGATACGAACCAGCTACGTGTATGTCCATGGCGGCATGGGGCGGATTAATATCTGGATCCTATTTCAACCTAACTTAATGAAGAAACAACAACAAAATCTGTGTTTCCTTCTTTCCCCTCTCTAAATTCAACCCTTATATTCTAAAAATATACAACAACAAAATCAACAACTTCAAAGACTTCGTTCAGAATTCATTTCGAACTGTCGGAAGAAAAATAAAAAAAAAAACTTTCGACAAGACGTTCAGACATCGTTCAGAATTCTTTCAGAACTGTCGGAATAAAAATTCCTTCAGACAAACAGTCCAGAAATCGTTGAGAATTCCTTTCGAACTCTCGGAACAAAAATTCTTTCCGACAAACAGTGCAGAACTTTCGACAAGACGTTCAGACTTCCCTCAGAATTCTTTCAGAACTGTCGGAACAAAAATTCAAAAAAACCCCATACGAAAAGGCGGTCAAAAATCTTTCAAAATTCTTTGAGAATTGTCGTAACAAAAATTCCTTTCGACAAACAGTCCAGAAATCGTTCAGAATTCCTTCCGAACTGTCGCAAGAAAATTTCAAAAAAAACCATACGAAAAGACATCAGAAATCGTTCAGAATTCTTTCAGAACTGTCGGAACAAAAATTCTTTTCGATAAACAGTGCAGAAATCGTTCAGAATTCCTTCCGAACTGTCGGAACAAAAATTCTATCCGACAAACAGTGCAGAAGTCGTTTAGAATTCCTTCCGAATTCCTTCCGAACTGGAAAAAAAATCGAAAAAACCTACATGAAAAGACGGTCAGAAATCATTCAGAATTCTTTCAGAACATTCGGAACAAAAATTCGTTCATACAAACAGTGCAGAAATCGTTCAGAATTCCTTCCGAACTGTCGCAAGAAAATTTCAAAAAAAAACCATACGAAGACAGTCAGAAATCGTTCAGAAATCTTTAAGAACTGTTGGAACAAAAATTCCTTCAGATAACCATTGCAGAAATCGTTCAGAACTGTCGGAACAAAAATTCTTTCCGACAAACAGTGCAGAAGTCGTTCAAAATTCCTTCCGAACTGGAAAAAAATTCAAAAAAAAAAAACCTACATGAAAAGACGGTCAGAAATCGTTCAGAATTCTTTCAGAACTGTAGGAACAAAAATTCCTTCAGACAAACAGTGCAGAAATCGTTCAGAATTCCTTCCGAACTGTCGGAAGAAAAATTCAAAAAAAATACCATACGAAAATGCGGTCAGAAATCGTTCAGAATTCTTTCTGAACTGTAGGAACAAAATTTACCCCAAAATGGCGAACAGAATTCGGAACGAATTCGGTACGATTTCGTCGAAAGACTTCAGACATTTGGTTTGCTGGGTTGGTACGTACAATACACATACATATGTCTTCAACTGAGTTTATTTGTGGACATTTTTTGTAGAATCCATGGTGGTGGATTCCCAAGATTCGGCCCGGCCGAACTTAGCACATTTTTATACCCACCACCTTAGGATGAGGGTATACTAATCTAGTCATTCCATTTGTAATACCTCGAAATATTGGCCTAAGACCCCATAATTTTTATATATTCTTGATCGTCTAGTCATTTTGAATCGATTAGCCATTCCCGTCCGTTCCTCTGTCGCAATCACGATAGAGGTCGATCGCGTAAAGCTAGCCGCTTGAAATTTTGCACATATACTTAGTATCGATGTAGGTTATTGGGGATTGCATAGTATCGATGTAGGTTGTTGGGCCATATCGGTTCAGATTTAGATATAGCTCTCATATAAACCGATATCCCGATATGACTTCTTGACCTCCTGGAAGGCGCAATTTTTGTCCAATTTGGCTGAAATTTTGCATGTAGTCTTCCGTTATGTCTTTCAATAACTGTGTTAAGTACGGTCCAAATTGGTCTATAACCTGATATAGCTCTCATATAAATAGATCTCCCGATTTGACTTCTTGACCTCCTGGAAGGCGCAGTTTTTGTTCAATTTGGCTGAAATTTTGCATGTAGTGTTTTATTGTGGCTTCCAACAACTGTGTTAAGTACGGTCCAAATCGGTCTATAACCTGATATACCTCTCATATAAACAGATCTTCAGATTTGACTTCTTGAGCCCCTGGAAGCCGCAATTTTTGTCCGATTAGACTGAAATTTTCCATGAATGTTTAGTTATGACTTCTAACAACTCTGTCAAGTACGGCCAAAACCAGTCTTTAATATATTGGGTTGCCCAAAAAGTAATTGCGGATTTTTTAAAAGAAAGTAAATGCATTTTTAATAAAACTTAGAATGAACTTTAATCAAATATACTTTTTTTACACTTTTTTTCTAAAGCAAGCTAAAAGTAACAGCTGATAACTGACGGAAGAAAGAATGCAATTACAGAGTCACAAGCTGTGAAAAAATTTGTCAACGCCGACTATATGAAAAATCCGCAATTACTTTTTGGGCAACCCAATAGTTCCCATGTAAACCGTTCTCACGAGCATCCATGCTGAATTTTGTGTCTGACTCTTTTCTTCTTTCCTTTCCATCTTTTCACTTAAACTTTCTTCTTGTCCAGCCATTTTTTAAGTTATTTTTAAAATTTTCTCCCATACAAACGGCTTCAAAAGCTTTGCCAAAAAACTGTTGTGATAGATATGGTTTACCACATTGTGGTGGTTGTTGTTCATTGGGCAAATATAAAATGATTAATTATCTCGGTGAATAATTATCGTACATACGTATAAAGTCCACTCCCGCACCCGCCGCCTGGTACAAGGTCATTTAAATGATTTATTTGACTTGCGATTTTTTTCTACAAATTTCGCAATCTACATATTCCCTGCTATCTTTCACATTTCTTTGGTTTTTTTTTTGTTTTCAGTGTTTGGGTTTTTGTTCTGTATTTAGCTGTTGGTGGGATTTAATGATACGTCAATTTGGATTGGTGTTGTTTGTCTGTTCGATGCGACTGACAACTTAATTAATTTATGGCTTTAATGCGTTCCATAAAGGAAAAGATAGACTGGTCTGGTTAAAAACGAGAGGAACTGCACTCCATTGGGCTGTAGTGAACTGGACATATGTTGCAATTAGTTTTTTTTATTTTTTTTCTTGTAGCCCAAAAACGAACTTACACATGGCTGAATTTCATATGCAATGAGTTTTTTGTTTGTTTGGCTATTGTGAGTTTTTTTTTTTTGCAGAATATAAAAAATATGGGAGGAGTTTTTTACGGCCTATATGATTTTTTAATTTTGATTGTTTTGTTTTTTTATACCCTCCACCATAGGATGGGGGGTATACTAATTTCGTCATTCTGTTTGTAACTACTCGAAATATTCGTCTGAGACCCCATAAAGTATATATATTCTTGATAGTCGTGACATTTTATGTCGATCTAGCCATGTCCGTCCGTCCGTCCGTCTGTCTGTCGCAAGCACCCTAACCTCCGAAGAAGTAAAGCTAGTCGCTTGAAATTTTGCACAAATACTTCTTATTAGTGTAGGTCGGTTGGTATTGTAAATGGGCCATATCGGTCCATGTTTTGATATAGCTGCCATATAAACCGATCTTGGGTCTTGACTTCTTGAGCCTCTAGAGTGCGCAATTCTTACCCGATTGGGATGAAATTTTGCACGACGTGTTCTGTTATGATATTCAACAACTGTGCCCAGTATGGTTCAAATCGGTTCATAACCTGATATAGCTGTCATATAAACCGATCTTGGGTCTTGACTTCTTGAGCCTCTAGAGTGCGCAATTCCTATCCGATTTGAATGAATTTTGGCACGACGTGTTCTGTTATGATATCCATCAAGTGTGCCAAGTATGGTTCAAATCGGTTCATAACCTGATATAGCTGTCATATAAACCGATCTTGGGTCTTGACTTCTTCAGCCTCTAGAGGGGGCAATTCTTATCCGATTTGAATGAATTTTGGCACGACGTGTTTTGTTATGATATCCAACAACTGTGCCAAGTATGGTTCAAATCGGTTCATAACCTGATATAGCTGTCATATAAACCGATCTTGGGTCTTGACTTCTTTAGCCTCTAGAGTGCGCAATTCTTCCCCGATACCCCCGAAGGAGTAAAGCTATCCGCTTGAAATTTTGCACAAATACTTCTTATTAGTGTAGGTCGGTTGGTATTGTAAATGGGCCATATCGGTCCATGTTTTGATAAAGCTGCCATATAAACCGATCTTGGGTCTTGACTTCTTGAGCCTCTAGAGTGCGCAATTCTTACCCGATTGGGATGAAATTTTGCACGACGTGTTTTGTTATGATATCCATCAAGTGTGCCGAATATGGTTAAAATCGGTTCATAACCTGATATAGCTGCCATATAAACCGATCTTGGGTCTTGACTTCTTGAGCCTCTAGAGTGCGCAATTCTTATCCGAATTGAATGAATTTTGGCATGACGTGTTTTGTTGTGATATCCATCAAGTGTGCCGAATATGGTTAAAATCGGTTCATAACCTGATATAGCTGCCATATAAACCGATCTTGGGTCTTGACTTCTTGAGCCTCTAGAGTGCGCAATTCTTATCCGAATTGAATGAATTTTGGCATGACGTGTTTTGTTGTGATATCCATCAAGTGTGCAAAGTATGTTTCAAATCGGTTCATAACCTGATATAGCTGTCATATAAACCGATCTTGGGTCTTGACTTCTTGAGCCTCTAGAGTGCGCAATTCTTATCCGATTTGAATGAAATTTTACACGACGTGTTTTGTTATGATATCCATCAAGTGTGCCAAGTATGGTTCAAATCGGTTCATAACCTGATATAGCTGTCATATAAACCGATCTTGGGTCTTGACTTCTTGAGCCTCTAGAGTGTGCAATTCTTACCCGATTGGGATGAAATTTTGCACGACGTGTTCTGTTATGATGTCCATCAAGTGTGCCGAGTATGGTTCAAATCGGTTCATAACCTGATATAGCTGTCATATAAACCGATCTTGGGTCTTGACTTCTTGAGCCTCTAGAGTGCGCAATTCTTATCCGATTTGAATGAAATTTTGCACGACGTGTTCTGTTATGATATCCATCAAGTGTGCCAAGTATGGTTCAAATCGGTTCATAACCTGATATAGCTGTCATATAAACCGATCTTGGGTCTTGACTTCCTGAGCCTCTAGAGGGCGCAATTCTTATCCGATTTGAATGAAATTTTACACGACGTGTTTTGTTATGATATCCAACAACTGTACCAAGTATGGTTCAAATCGGTTCATAACCTGATATAGCTGTCATATAAACGATCTTGGGTCTTGACTTTTTGAGCCTCTAGAGGGCGCAATTCTTATCCGAATTGAATGAATTTTGGCATGAAGTGTTTTGTTATGCTATCCATCAAGTGTGCAAAGTATGTTTCAAATCGGTTCATAACCGGATATAGCTGTCATATAAACCGATCTTGGGTCTTGACTTCTTGAGCCTCTAGAGGGCGCAATTCTTATCCGATTTGAATGAAATTTTACACGACGTGTTTTATTATGCTTTCCAACAACTGTGCCAAGTATGGTTCAAATCGGTTCATAACCTGATATAGCTGTCATATAAACCGATCTTGGGTCTTGACTTCTTGAGCCTCTAGAGTGCGCAATTCTTATCCGATTGGAATGAAATTTTGCACGACGTGTTTTGTTATGCTATCCAACAACTGTGCCAAGTATGGTTCAAATCGGTTCATAACCTGATATAGCTGTCATATAAAACGATCTTGGGTCTTGACTTCTTGAGCCTTTAGAGTGCGCAATTCTTATCCGATTTGAATGAATTTTGGCACGACATGTTTTGTTAAGATATCCAACAACTGTGCCAAGAATGGATCAAATCGGTTAATAACCTGATATAGCTGTCATATAAACCGATTTTGGGTCTTGACTTCTTGAGCCTCTAGAAGGCGCAATTCTTATCCGATTTGGCTGAAATTTTGCACATAGTATTTTGTTATGCTATCCAACAACTGTGCCAAGTATGGTTCAAATCGATTCGTAACCTGATATAGCTGCCATATAAACCGATCTGGGATCTTGACTTCTTGACCCTCTAAAGATCGCAATTCTTATCCGATTTGCCTGAAATTTTGTACGACAGATTCTCTCATGACCATCAACATACGCGTTTATTATGGTCTGAATCGGTCTATAGCCCGATACAGCTCCCATATAAATCGATCTCTCTATTTTACTTCTTAAGCCCCCAAAGGGAGCAATTCTTATGCGAATTGGCTGACATTTCACACAGGCCTCCAACATATAATTTAATTGGGGTCCAAATCGGACCATATCTTGATATCGCTCTAATAGCAGAGCAAATCTTTTCCTATATCCTGTTTTGCCTAAGAAGAGATGCCGGGAAAAGAACTCGACAAATGCGATCCATGGTGGAGGATATATAAGATTCGGACCGGCCGAACTTAGCACGCTTTTACTTGTTTTATGTATTTTTCCATTTTTGTAATTTTTAGAGGTAGTACCATGATTGGTTTTTAATATTTATCATTCAAATTAAATGTTGTTGAAGTTTTTAAGGGTAACTTGCGAAAAAAAATCAAAGTTACTAGATATGTTGTGAAAGGTTTCTAAGACTATACTTGACTTAAAAATAGTTTAGATCACCCTTGAAGCTAATTTTGTGGTTCTCCTCTTTTCTTATTTTAAACATCATACTAATGATCAATGAATTTCTGCAGGGTTAGGCAAATTCTGCTGACGATTGCCCAGTTCCAAGCTACCACAACTTATTTCTTTCCCCAAATAAAATACCATTCTCTCTCCCTTGCTTTTTTCTTAATGAACAATCAATAGTTGGCATCTTTTTTTTTTTTTGCCAAACATTGATATTTTACCATGTGTGTTGGTCTTTTTTTAAACCTTGATCATCAGTCCTTTTGATGATTGAAACTGCTGTGCGTGATGTGTTCACCAGAAATTCAACGAACTTGACTAAATCAACTTCAAGGATTTATGTCTTACTTTTTCTTTCTTTACCATTGCTACTTCTTTCCAAAGTGCTGGTGTTTTTTCCCCCCCCCCCCCCCCCCTTTCGACGATGTGTGTGTGTGTGTACCCTAAACTCAAGGGCGGACTTGTAGATGGTATACAAATCACAGTGCCAATAATGTTACTGCCCCGCATTGGTCAGGACTCATTTTAGAGATTCTTGGGAAAGAATTTTATGGTAGCTTTTTTTAGATTGGATTCTACAAAAAAAAAAAAAATATGGCAAAAAACTCTATGCTCAAGGTTATTTATAATCACAAAACGCATGTTGTTGAAGGACTTTGCATGGCTAGTCTATTTTGGGTAGAATTAATTGCTATGTGGCTGAGTAAATCATTGATCAGCGTGATTGATTAGGGGAAAAATGCTCTAAAAGACAGTTTAAAAAGGTTAAGGAAGGGAGAAGATTTTTTTTAGTTGGAAATATTTCATACTGTTGAGGTCGATATATGGAACTCAAAAAAGGATTCTGCACTCTCAGTCAAATCATTTAAGAATTTTACTCACTAGAAATCTACTCGGGTGTTCGATTTCTAAAAGGGCTATATGAGGTTAGGTATCAATTCGCCGCAATCCTGGTTTGGGTGTAATTAGAATAGTTAAGACTTTTAAGAAGAAGTAAAAACGACTGATGGGCTTATACTGAAGATATACCAGTTGGCGGTGTATAAAGAAGAAGAAGTCATAACAGAACAAATAGTGCAAAAATGCTGTCAAATTGGTCAAAAACGTCGGTGTTTTTCACAAATGCCTGCCATCACTGCCGAATACTTCGAGGCGTAAGAGCAAAGAGTGAAATTGAGTAATTTTTTAACTTATGTTAGAAAAAGTACGCCTTATGCATAGTGTGATTATTTATAGGCCTGATGGCTTCGCATTGCATGAAATGAAATAAATAAATAAAAATACAATGTGTCTACCGACGTCCTCATGTCCAGTAGTCTACATATTAATACCAATTCCACATATATTGGACCTTGTTAGTAAGAAAGAGAGTAGTATCTAAAATTCCCCCTAATCTGTGGGTCATGCAACTCCACGCCGAACGTAACTCTATCTCACCATAATCAGGCTGAGACGGAAGTCCAAGGAGCTCTTGCGGTACTACACGCAACAAAATTTTTTATTCAAATTAGCAAAAATACTTGCTAAAACAGCAGTTTTCGTCTGCTGCAATGGGAAAGCTGGCACGACTGATGTTTCATCAAAAAAACAAAACTGCTATTTTAGCAAACATTTTTGCCAGCTATTTCAAATAAAACAAGTAAGAGCGTGCTAAGTTCGGCCGGGCCGAATCTTATATACCCTACACCATGGATCGCATTTGTCGAGTTCTATGCGCAGTATCTCTTTTTAGACAAACAAAGAATATTGAATCAGAACGGTTATGTTATTAGATCTATATCAAGTTATAGTCTGATTGAGACCATAAATGAATGCTGGACATTGTAGAAGTCATTGTGTAATATTTCAGTTCATTCGGATAAGAATTGCGCCTAGTAGGGGCTTAAGAAGTAAAATCGGGAGATCGGTTTATATGGGATCTGTATCAAGCTATTGATCGATTCAGACCATATAAAACACGTATGTTGAAGATGATGAGAGAATCCGTTGTACAAAATTTCAACCAAATCGGATGAGAATTGCGCCCTCTAGAGGCTCAAGAAGTCAAGATCCCAGATCGGTTTATATGGCAGCTATATCAGGTTATATACTGATATACGCCATACTTAGCACAGTTATTGGAAGTCATAACAAAACACCACATGTCAAATTTCAGCCATATTCCATACGTATTGTTGAATATTGAATACGAAAATACGATAGGAAATAAATTGCACTGCCATGAGGGCGAGTATATATTTGTCATGTTATGTTATGTTGTGTTATGTTGTGTTATGTGTTATGTGTTATTTGTTATTTGTTATGTGTTATGTGTTATGTGTTATGTGTTATGTGTTGTGTTATGTGTTATGTGTTATGTGTTATGTGTTATGTGTTATGTGTTATGTGTTATGTGTTACGTCTTATGTCTTATGTCTTATGTCTTATGTCTTATGTCTTATGTCTTATGTCTTATGTCTTATGTCTTATGTCTTATGTCTTATGTCTTATGTCTTATGTCTTATGTCTTATGTCTTATGTCTTATGTCTTATGTCTTATGTCTTATGTCTTATGTCTTATGTCTTATGTCTTATGTCTTATGTCTTATGTCTTATGTCTTATGTCTTATGTCTTATGTCTTATGTCTTATGTCTTATGTCTTATGTCTTATGTCTTATGTCTTATGTCTTATGTCTTATGTCTTATGTCTTATGTCTTATGTCTTATGTCTTATGTCTTATGTGTTATGTGTTATGTGTTATGTGTTATGTTTTACGTGTTACGTGTTATGTGTTACGTTTTACGTGTTACGTGTTACATGTTATGTGTTATGTGTTATGTGTTATGTGTTATGTGTTATGTGTTAGGTGTTAGGTGTTATGTGTTATGTGTTATGTGTTATGTGTTATGTGTTATGTGTTATGTGTTATGTGTTATGTGTTATGTGTTATGTGTTATGTGTTATGTGTTATGTGTTATGTGTTATGTGTTATGTGTTATGTGTTATGTGTTATGTGTTATGTGTTATGTGTTATGTGTTATGTGTTATGTGTTATGTGTTATGTGTTATGTGTTATGTGTTATGTGTTATGTGTTATGTGTTATGTGTTATGTGTTATGTGTTATGTGTTATGTGTTATGTGTTATGTGTTATGTGTTATGTGTTATGTGTTATGTGTTATGTGTTATGTGTTATGTGTTATGTGTTATGTGTTATGTGTTATGTGTTATGTGTTATGTGTTATGTGTTATGTGTTATGTGTTATGTGTTATGTGTTATGTGTTATGTGTTATGTGTTATGTGTTATGTGTTATGTGTTATGTGTTATGTGTTATGTGTTATGTGTTATGTGTTATGTGTTATGTGTTATGTGTTATGTTATGTTATGTTATGTTATGTTATGTTATGTTATGTTATGTTATGTTATGTTATGTTATGTTATGTTATGTTATGATGGCAAATTAGCCAACGAGCATTCCGATTCTCCGGGTACTCCTTTTCATAGACGAATCCGAAATGTGAGTAGCAGGGCGGCATCTCTTTAGGGAGAATTTTCTACATGGCTTTTTGCAACCCAAATGTCGTAGAGGGTAGCAACCGCTGGTTATTTTTTAAAGTTCTCGCAATGATTTAGAAATAATTTGGGCGAAATATCAAAACCCCAAACAAAATATGTTAATTTACCTGCTATTCGATGGTGTCTAACCGAAGCGTCAAATGTTTGGCGAAAGCATCATAAAATGTTCTTAGTATTATCCTTACATATGTCAATATTTACCTGAAAGTAAAAATGAAATGTTGAATTTTTAAGTGAATATCTTTTAAGAAGTTAGATAGAATACAATTTCTAAACCTTCTAGACTTCTACCAAGTCAATAATGTTTTGTAAGAATATAGTATCTACATATACCATCTAACCGATGATAAACAAATTCAAAACGATAAAACCCTTTTAGACAACCAATATCTCTCTAACAAGCTACGGAGAAAATGGGCCTTAGTGTCTTGTCTTCTGCAAACTTTAATGCTAATCAAGCGAATATTTTGCTAGAATTTCCCCACTAAAATAAGCTTTGAGCTGATGACCCACAATTTGCAAAGACTATTAATTTAATTCAATATTTAAATATTCAACAAAAATTTAATTTTGCAGTTCTTGTGCTTGTGTATGGGAATTAGTCATCGGAATGATGTTTGGCAACCACAATATTCATAAAATATGATTTTATGCTGGAAGCCATAAGAAGCTAAACAATGTTGGCAAATTTTGGGTAAATCAAATTGGTTAACAATACTAACAAAACCAAACAAAAAAAAATGAAATCTTTAGCTTGACCACAAACAAAAACTAAATATAAATGAAGATAAACGTCTACCTGAGAGTCCGCGAACACGTGCAGGTCATAAATTAACAAAACTAGATTAGATCGGTCTACAATGGCTAAACAATAAAACGAAACAAAATAATAAAAGCTAAAATAAATAAAAACAAAATGGAAAATGTAACAAAATAATAAAAGCTAAAATTAACAAAAAATGGCAAACCATCAACATAAATTTTGAAAAATCTTTTCCCCAATTGTAATTCCAAAGAAAGGCTTTCATTAAAAAAAAATCAAAATCTAGAAATTTCACCTCTCCGACAAAATTGTTTTCATCTTGTCCTCTGTTCCTGTACGACACTGATTATGGCGTTGTGCCAAAACCTCAATGGCAGCCTTACCTTTCGTGCCTTCGAGTTCTATCATAAGCTCCCTCTGCCTTTTGGTTACCCAAAGCCTCAAGCAAGACCCAAAAAAAAACAAGACAACAAGAAAATCTAAATGCCAAACAAGTTGTACTCGTACCACCACAAAAAAGCAAAGCAAAAAAAGGTAACCATACCCCAAGGATTAGTCATCACCAGAAAGACGGACTAATGGTGTTGGTGGTGGATCAAGCCAACCAACACATGAAAAACGAGTGCAAGGTTTTTGAAAAAACCAAAAAAAGAAAAATGTTTTTGAAATGCTTTGTGGGAGTACTTCGACAATTTTAGTTTGATTGGAGAAGGGATTTGTATGGGGAAAATTTTCGAAAAACAAGAATTTTAATTTCCCCACGAATATTCCGTTAGGGAACACCCGGAATGTTTCTCTTATATCAATCAAAACGGGAATATTTCTCTTTTATCAGTAAGGGCTTTCCGAGTTTAGATTTTTTGGCATACAAGGTGACACCATTTAAAAGAAAAATTTAAAATAATCCTCACCTATGTATATTGCCTTTGGAGATCGCGAAAAACCCAACTGAATGCAAGAGTGCGAAGAGTGCAAGGAATGCTAGGTTCCCGACTCCCAAGTCAGGAATGGGTTATTCCCAGGAATAGGGAATAACCCATTCCCAAAGGGGAATCAACGACAGGGTCATTATCAACGACAGGGTCGTTATAAACGACAGGGTCGTTATCAACGACAGGGTCGTTATCAACGACAGGGTCATTATTAACAACAGGGTCGTTATCAACGACTGGGTCGTTATCAACGACAGGGTCGTTATCAACAACAGGGTCGTTATCAACGACAGGGTCGTTATCAACGACAGGGTCGTTATCAACGACAGGGTCGTTATCAACGACAGGGTCGTTATCAACGACAGGGTCGTTATCAACGACAGGGTCGTTATCAACGACAGGGTCGTTATCAACGACAGGGTCGTTATCAACGACAGGGTCGTTATCAACGACAGGGTCGTTATCAACGACAGGGTCGTTATAAACGACAGGGTCGTTATCAACGACAGGGTCGTTATAAACGACAGGGTCGTTATCAACGACAGGGTCGTTATCAACGACAGGGTCGTTATCAACGACAGGGTCGTTATCAACGACAGGGTCGTTATCAACGACAGGGTCGTTATCAACGACAGGGTCGTTATCAACGACAGGGTCGTTATCAACGACAGGGTCGTTATCAACGACAGGGTCGTTATCAACGACAGGGTCGTTATCAACGACAGGGTCGTTATCAACGACAGGGTCGTTATCAACGACAGGGTCGTTATCAACGACAGGGTCGTTATCAACGACAGGGTCGTTATCAACGACAGGGTCGTTATCAACGACAGGGTCGTTATCAACGACAGGGTCGTTATCAACGACAGGGTCGTTATCAACGACAGGGTCGTTATCAACGACAGGGTCGTTATCAACGACAGGGTCGTTATCAACGACAGGGTCGTTATCAACGACAGGGTCGTTATCAACGACAGGGTCGTTATCAACGACAGGGTCGTTATCAACGACAGGGTCGTTATCAACGACAGGGTCGTTATCAACGACAGGGTCGTTATCAACGACAGGGTCGTTATCAACGACAGGGTCGTTATCAACGACAGGGTCGTTATCAACGACAGGGTCGTTATCAACGACAGGGTCGTTATCAACGACAGGGTCGTTATCAACGACAGGGTCGTTATCAACGACAGGGTCGTTATCAACGACAGGGTCGTTATCAACGACAGGGTCGTTATCAACGACAGGGTCGTTATCAACGACAGGGTCGTTATCAACGACAGGGTCGTTATCAACGACAGGGTCGTTATCAACGACAGGGTCGTTATCAACGACAGGGTCGTTATCAACGACAAGGTCGTTATCAACGACAGGGTCGTTATCAACGACAGGGTCGTTATCAACGACAGGGTCGTTATCAACGACAGGGTCGTTATCAACGACAGGGTCGTTATCAACGACAGGGTCGTTATCAACGACAGGGTCGTTATCAACGACAGGGTCGTTATCAACGACAGGGTCGTTATCAACGACAGGGTCGTTATCAACGACAGGGTCGTTATCAACGACAGGGTCGTTATCAACGACAGGGTCGTTATCAACGACAGGGTCGTTATCAACGACAGGGTCGTTATCAACGACAGGGTCGTTATCAACGACAGGGTCGTTATCAACGACAGGGTCGTTATCAACGACAGGGTCGTTATCAACGACAGGGTCGTTATCAACGACAGGGTCGTTATCAACGACAGGGTTGTTATCAACGACAGGGTCGTTATAAACAACAAGGTTTTTTAAATAACAGGGCTGTTACAAACAATAGGGTCTTTATAAACGACAGGGTCGTTATAAACGACAGGGTCGTTATAAACAACAGGGCCGTTATAAACGACAGGGTCGTTATAAATGACATGGTCGTTATAAACGACAGGGTCGTTATAAACTACATGGTAGTTATAAACGTCAGGGTAGTTATAAACTTCAGGGTAGTTATAAACGTCAGGGTCGTTATAAACGACAGGGTGGTTATAAATGACGGGGTCGTTATAAACGAAAGGGTCAATATAAAAGACAGGTTCTTTGTAAACGATATGTGTCGATATAAATTATAGGTTCGTTGTAAATGACGGGGTCGTCAGGTTTGTTATACGTAGCAGGGTCGTTACACGTAACTTGATCGCTATAAAAAACAGGGTCTTACGTATAACGACCCTGTTTTTTATAGGTTCCTTATGCGCAACGGGGTCGTTAGACGAAGCAGGATCGTCATACGTAACAGGGTCGTTATAAATAGCATGGTCGTTAAATGTAAATGTATCGTTAAAAGAAACAGGGTCGATATATGTAACAGGTTCGTTATGCGTAACAGTGCCGTTAAACGTAACAGGATCTTTATACGTTGCAAGGTGGTTATACGTAACAGAATCGTTATACGTAGCAGGGTCGTTAAACATCACTGGTTCGTTATGCGCAACAGGGTCGTTATACGAAACACGGTCGTTATACGAAACAGGCTCGTTATACGTAATAGAGTCGTTTTAAGAAACATGGTCGTTATACATGAAAGGTTCTTATGTGTAACAGTGTCGTTATACGAAACAGGGTCGTTATACGAAACAAGGTCTTCATACGTAGCAAGATCGTTATACGAAAAAGGGACTTTATACGTAGCAAGGTCGTTATACGTGGCAGGGTCGTTAAACGTAACTGGATCAGGTTCGTTATGCGTAACAGGGTTGTTATACGTACCAAGGCCGTTAAATGTAACGGGGTCATTATACGTAGCACCGTCGTTAAACGTAACTGGATCGTTATAAGAAACAGAATCATATACGTAACAGGATCGTTAAGCGTAACCGTGTCGTTATACGAAATAAGGTCTTTAATGGCAGGGTCCATATAACTAGAAGAATCGATAAAAGTGACAAAATCGTTATCAATGATAGGTTCGTTATCAATAACAGGGTCGTTATCAATGAAAGTTTCGTTATCAATGATGGGGTCGTTGTTTATGACAGCGTCGTTAGAGATGACAGGATCGTTTTAAGTCACAAGGACGTTATAAGTTAGAGGGCCGTTATAAGTTACAGTGACGATATCAATAACCGGGTCGTTATAAAGGACAGGGTCATTAAAATTAATAAGGTCGTTATAAATGGCAGCGTCGTTATAAATTAGGATAGGATCGTTATAAATTAGGATAGGATCGTTATAAATTAGAAGGTCATTATAAATGACAGGGTCTTTATAAATGGTCGTTTTAAATGACGGGGTCGTTATAAACGACAGGGTCGTTTCAAACGACAGGGTAGTTTAAATGACAGGGCCGTTTTAAATGACAGAGTCGTTATAAATGACAGCCCGTTACGATATGGATATAGCTTAAAATTCCGAGCTCTGCCATAAGTGTGAATCAAGGCAAGAAACAAACAAGCGGACAAACAAGCGCTTGTGCTATTCCCGAACATAAACAAGGCGTTTTGCAATTTGTTAGTCCAGAAAAATGCTGTAATAAAACCTGGGCCTTTTATCGCCAAAACATCGCAATCGGACAAGCAAGCGCTATTCCCGAGCACCAAACGTGGCGTTTCCAATTTGTTAGTCCAGAAAAACGTCGCACCAGCTGCCACGAAACAGACCCAAAGAAAGTTTGTACATACACCCCTCCTATTCAAACAAATGGGTTTAAAACGTTCAATTTTTAAAAACAGAAATCAAGCAAATTATTTTCACCAAAACTCAAGTTCTTATTACAAAAACCATCGTATCCCTTATGGCTGTTCAATGACCTAAAAAGACAATTTGCTTTCTTGCAGATCTGGTTTGCACCAAAAATTTTTTTTAACCATTATTTTCAAAAATCCTCCTTTTCCGGTGACTCACTCAATTGCAATGTTCATCGCCGCCATCGTCGTCGTTTTTGTTTCCATCAACATCATCATTGTCGCTGACGTTGTCATAATGGAACTCGTAAAACCAAAAAATCGCACCATTCGCATTAATTTTGGACAAGAAAATGGAAAATTTCATATAATAAACAAGGCAAGCAGCGGCAGCAGAACACATTGCCTCAATTTATTATTATTAATAAAAATTTTCTCATTGTTTGTTTTGACATGGCCTACAGAAGACCAAAAAAAAAACACTAGAAGCACAAAGACCAACTTAAAAACAAATCTAAAAAACGTTGACGTACCCATGCATCAGGATACTGCAGACACCAATCAGTGCCTACTTGGATTTGCTGACTGACAACTGCACTTTGTATTCAGTCAACCCACAAAACCACATCGTCATAGTCATGGTACGCGATTGAAAACCGAAAAATGATTTAAATTGTTTTCATCTCTTGTTTTTTTTATGTCTTCTTACTTTTCGGTTTAATTCCACGAATTGTCGAATGTTGAATGAATACGAACGACAATTGCTGTTGATATTGTTGTTGCTGGTGCTGCTGTTGGTTGGCCCAACAATGTCACAACCACAATCCCTGAGTTTGCAACCATGCAACAATTCCACCATCACCAACAGTGTTGCCCTTGCCGTTATACTACCTACTGCTGCTGTCCGCAAACTTTTAAAACAAAAATCTTAACAAAAACGATTTCTTTTGCCGCTTGCGTGTTTTTAGACCATTTTATTACGAATCAGTCTGTGAGTATAATATTGACAGTGGGCTAATTGGATAGTAACAACAATTGAGATATTTTTGTTTTGTTTTTCAAACACATCAGGCTGTGCTATGTTTTAGAGTTGTTTAAGTTACGGGATCATTGCTTAATGATATGTGATGCAGATTGAATTAAGAAACCGTGATGCCAGTCTAAGCAACAGAGTAAGTTTAAGCGGCAGGGTCGTTCTAAGCTACAAAGTCGTTTTAAGCAACAGGGTCGGTTTAAGCGACAGAGTCAATTTTAGCGGCAGAGTCAATTTAACCGACAGAGTCAATTTAACCGACAGAGTCCATTTAAGCGACGGGGTCGATTTAAGCTACGGATTCGATTGAAGCGACGGAGTCGATGTAAGCGACGGAGTCGATGTAAGCGACGGAGTCGATGTAAGCGACGGAGTCGATGTAAGCGACGGAGTCGATGTAAGCGACGGAGTCGATGTAAGCGACGGAGTCGATGTAAGCGACGGAGTCGATGTAAGCGACGGAGTCGATGTAAGCGACGGAGTCGATGTAAGCGACGGAGTCGATGTAAGCGACGGAGTCGATGTAAGCGACGGAGTCGATGTAAGCGACGGAGTCGATGTAAGCGACGGAGTCGATGTAAGCGACGGAGTCGATGTAAGCGACGGAGTCGATGTAAGCGACGGAGTCGATGTAAGCGACGGAGTCGATGTAAGCGACGGAGTCGATGTAAGCGACGGAGTCGATTTAAGCAACAGAGTCAATTTAAACGACAAAGTCGATTTACAGAATTGATTTAAGTAGCCGAGTCGATTTAAGCGACGCGGTCGCCAAGCGAAGGGATTGTTTTAAGCGACAGAGTCGATTTAAGCAACAGAGTCGATTTAAGCGGCAGAGTCGATTTAAGCGACAGAGTCGATTTAAGCGACAAAGTCGATTTAAGCGACAAAGTCGATTTGAGCGACAAAGTCGATTTAAGCGACAAAGTCGATTTAAGCGACAAAGGCAATTTAAGCGACAGAGTTGATTTAAATAACTGATTCGATTTAGCGACGCAGTCGCCAAGCGAAAGGATTGTTTTAAGCAACAGGGTCGTTTTAAGCGAAAGAGTCGATTTAAGCAACAGAGTTGATTTAAATGACTGAGTCGATTTAAGCAAAGGAATCGCCTAAGCGACGGGGTCGTCTTCAGTGAAAGGGTCGGTTTTAACAAAAGAGTCAGTTTAACCAACCGAGTCGGTCTAAGCAACAGAGTCAGTCAAAGCGACAAAGTCGGTTTAAGCGACAGGGTCGGTTTAAGTGGCAGGGTCGGCTTAAGCAATAGGGTCGTTTTAATCTATAGGGTCGTATTAGCCGGCAGTGTCGTTTTAAGCGACAAGATCGTTTTAAGCGACAAGGTCGTCTTAAGCGACAGGATCGTTTTAAGCGACAGGGTCGTTTTAAGCGACAGGGTCGTTTTAAGCGACAGGGTCGTTTTAAGCGACAGGGTCGTTTTAAGATACAGGGTCGTTTTAAGCGACAGGGTCGTTTTAAGCGACAGGGTCGTTTTAAGCGACAGGGTCGTTTTAAGCGACAAGGTCGTTTTAAGCGACAGGGTCGTTTTAAGCGACAGGGTCGTTTTAAGCGACAAGGTCGTCTTAAGCGACAAGGTCGTTTAAAGCGACAGGGTCGTTTTAAGCGACAGGGTCGTTTTAAGCGACAGGGTCGTTTTAAGCGACAGGGTCGTTTTAAGCGACAGGGTCGTTTTAAGCGACAGGGTCGTTTTAAGCGACAGTGTCGTTTTAAGCGACAGGATCGTTTTAAGCGGCAAGATCGTTTTAAGCGGCAGGGTCGTTTTAAGCGACAGGGTCGTTTAAAGCGACAGGGTCGTTTAAAGCGACAGGGTCGTTTTAAGCGACAGGGTCGTTTTAAGCGACAGGGTCGTTTTAAGCGACAGGGTCGTTTTAAGCGACAGGGTCGTTTTAAGCGACAGGGTCGTTTTAAGCGACAGGGTCGTTTTAAGCGACAGGGTCGTTTTAAGCGACAGGGTCGTTTTAAGCGACAGGGTCGTTTTAAGCGACAGGGTCGTTTTAAGCGACAGGGTCGTTTTAAGCGACAGTCGTTTAAAGCGACAGGGTCGTTTAAAGCGACAGGGTCGTTTAAAGCGACTAGTTCGTTTAAAGCGACAGGGTCGTTTTAAGCGACAGCGGTATCACTTTAGCTTTGCCTGCCCACTGTACTTCGCTTTATTTAATGTTCATTCCGGTTACTTGCTTTTGCTGCCTATGTTGATATTTCTTCCAAATTTACAGTGATTTTCTTTTTTTTTCAGAAATTCAGCCAACCGGCCTGCTATTTGTTGCAATTCTTTTGTGCAATGCAGTGCACAATATCTAGCCAAATTCAGCTGCACGCATTTGCAAGCAGTCTGAATTCGGTTCATATGTTGAATTTGAACTTTTTTCCTCTTCACAAGAATTGGTTTTTTTGTCATGTAAAATGCACTCAGTTCGTCATATGGCGGTTTGCATTGCAAACGAAGTAACTGTTCTGCTTGATTTTTTTTTCGTTTTTATTATTTTTGGCTAGTTTCGTTTATTTGGCGCTACGTTTTTAGGCCTTTTCCAATGGCCAAAGGAGAAACTGGTTTGCCTTTCTGGTTGATGTTTGCTTGCGATTGCTGTGAAATTGTCTTAAGAAACTCTATTTAGGCTTTTTAAAACATGATTGGGGATAGTGCAGCGCATATAAGGCTATTAGGGTGTCTCAACTAAAGCAAATTTAGTTAAGTTTAGTAGGAACTCAACAATGTATAAACTGTGGGTTAAACGAAGAGTTGTGGATAAACCCCTAGACCACTCACTCTAGCTTCACTCTCTAAAACAACATAAAATCTTATATTGGTATAACACTTGGTGAATGGTTCTTGAATGGAATGACTCGTATTTTCTAATTCAAAAAGTAAAAAAAAATTCTTGGAAGTAGTACAACGGTTTTACTTTTTGAAGATTGTGCTAAAATGTGCATTTATAAGCCTGTATAACACTTAGGAAGGTGTTGCTACACGTACTTTAGTAACTAGTACTATGTGGTCAGATATTCAATTCGTTGGAATCAAAGTATCTTTTTGTAATATACCAGTATACATTTTTTGAAAATGGTTCTTTAATGTGCTAAAATGAATTGAAACTTGATCATAGTAAAATATCGCCCACCTTTTACATTTTGTTGTTTTGTTTTAGGGTATATTTTAATTCTTTAGCCAAAAAAGTATTTTCTTGGTAGTAGTATAACAGTATAACACTTTTCGAAATGTTAAAGATTTAAAATTTGCATTAATAAGTCCCTTTTTCTCATTACCCTGAGAATATTCTATTTCATTAAAGTATTGCACTTTGCGAGGGGTTGCTGAACATGCCTTATTAACTACAACTAAGCCCCTTTATATTTTCTGCCAGTAAAGCATACTTTATTGTTGTAGTCAAAACAGTATAACACCTTGAAAACATTTTTTTTATATGTTAAAACGGCGTAACACTTGTCTTTTATTCAACATTACATAACATTCACATTCTCTTAATTCATTATAAGGTATATTTTTTATTTTTCAGCAAAAAACATATAACCTTAGTAGTAGTATTACAGTATAGCATTTTGCGGAACTGTACTGTCATATTATACTATTACAGTTGTTGTTGTTGTAGCAGTTTATTGTGTACTATCTTTCGTCTGCTTGATTCTGTTGAGTGTCAAGACCCAGGAACTCCGCGACTAAGATGGGGTGCGTCCACAGGGATCTGGGTCTGAGTCGAGTGGGTCTGGCCGGGCAGTTAAACAGGTGACGTGTATCGTGCGGTCCCTGGTTACAGTCGGGACATACATCTTGCACGTCGCCATCAATCCTAGCTCTGTGGGAATTGAGGCGGCTGCATCTGCCGGAACGTAATTGAGCCAGAATCACTCTGGTTTGCCGGGGGAGGTCGATTTCTTCGGGTGCAATGGGTGGCGGTCGTACTCCAAGGACTACATTCACCCGGTAGCCAGTTAACGCGTCTGCTACCGTGTCTGCATGAATGTTGTTCAGACCCGCTTGATATGCCGCTTGATCTAGAGGTTCTCTCTTGTAGCGCTGGACCTCACGCTCTAGATCATGTAGATCTACCTTAAGGCTTCTGGGCGGTGGGTATCTATCCACAAGATGATGATTTGGATGATTTCTGCGATAACAGCCCAAAAGGTATTGCTTAGACAGCATGTAGTTATGTCTTCGCACTGGTAGGATCTTTGTCTCCTGGTGGAGGTGGTCCACATGAGAACTAAGGAGGCAGCCCGTCGCAGTTCGGAGGGCGGCATTCTGACAGATCTGAATATTATTCCACTGCGTGTCACAAAGCTGACGTGACCACACTGGCGCTGCATAACTTACCACAGACCGGCCAATTGCTTTGTACGTGGTCAACAAGGTTTCTTTGTCTGCACCCCAAGTGCTGCCAGCGAGTGACTTGAGGACCTTGTTTCTACTTTTGACTTTATTGCAGATTGCTGTGGCATGTGGCATGTGGGGAGAAAGTGTAGGAGCTGTCAAATGTGACGCCAAGTATTTTGGGACACTTGATGGTCGGAATCAATTCTCCATCGACCATCACAGTCAGCTCAGAATTCACCTCACGCGTATTTGTAGTGAACAGTGTGGCTGAAGATTTGGTGGCGGATATCTTCAGATTTCTTGCAGCGAAATATGAGGCAAGCTCGTTGAGGTAGACGTTCAACCTATCGCAGATGTCATCAATGGGTGGGGGGCCTGATGCCAAGATCGTACAGTCGTCCGCATATGATACGATCTCTATGCCGTCTGGAGGAGGTGGGATGGAGGAAAGGTAGAGGTTAAACAGAGCCGGAGATATCACCCCGCCTTGGGGAACTCCCTGTTTCACTCTACGGTGTTTTGACTTCTTATCCCTAAATTCCACAAATGACTGGCGGCCACACAGATAATTCGCGACCCAACGTTTAAGGCCTGGCTGGAGGGACGTGTTGGCGATGTCCTCAAATAATTTGGCATGGCTGACCGTGTCGAATGCCTTCGATAGGTCCAATGCCACGAGGACCGTCCAATCACATGGCCTGGGTTGATTGAAGCCACGGCAAATGTGTGTGGTGATGGCATGCAAAGCTGTTGTTGTGCTGTGCAGTCTCCGAAATCCGTGTTGATGCTCGGCGAATGGAAATTCTCCTACGAGGCTCGGGAGGAGTAATGCCTCAAGCGTCTTAGCCACTGGTGAGAGAAGGGAGATCGGTCTGTACGACTCCCCCAAACTCGGGTCTTTACCAGGCTTCAGTAGCGGGATCACTCTGCCCATTTTCCAGACATCGGGAACTATAAGAGTGTTCAATGACAGGTTAAGGACAGTGGTAAGGTACTCAACTCCAGGTAAATCCAGATTCTTCAGCATCAATGTAGAGATTCCGTCGGGGCCCAACGCCTTGGAAGATTTGGCGCCACGGATGACATTCGTAACTTCGCCCACGGTAAATTGTGATGGCTGTTCATCGGCTCGGAGACCACGAATACGGCGAATGGCTCTCCTCCTTGCCCTGTCTCTCTCGGGATGCACGATAAATTGACGGTTGAACAACCTGGCGCATCTCTTCGGATCAGTCACGGTTAACTCGCCAAAAGTGACTGAGGTCCTGTCGTCCCGTCTACCGGGGTTCGAGAGAGACTTAACAGTGGCCCACAATTTGCCTGCACCGGTGCCTAAGTTACATTGCTCCAAGTGTTCCAGCCACAAATTCCGCTTATGTTCGTTGACTACCCTGTTTATTTCCAGATTCAGCTCGCTGATTCTGGGGTTAGCGGGGTCCATAGCACGAATCCCATCACGCTCGTCTGCGAGTACCACTGCTTGCGCCGGGAAATTGGGTCGCACTTGCGGTATTCGACCGGCTGGAATAAAGCGAGCGGCTGCTGCGTTGATGATGTCTCGGAATTTCCTCTCGGCCACAAGCACATCAGAGGGGGGTGGCAGTTCATTGAAGCGGCGATTGGTATACTCTCTGAAGCCAGTCCAATTGGCCTTCTTATAGTTGATGAACGTTCGGCGCTCAGAGGTTATGAAGTCGGGTGGTCGGTCGATGGTGAGGATTATGGGGAGGTGGTCTGACCCCAAAGAGATGACGGCTTGCCAGGATACGTCACTCAGGAGATCAGGGGATGCGATTGAGATGTCTGGCGAGCTGCTGCACCTCCTCGTAATCCTAGTGGGGGCATCCTCATTCACCGTGCAAAACGTGGAGCTATCTATCTGCTCTGCCAAAGCTATGCCACGCTGGTCGTTGCCTAGGGGAGAATGCCATGACGAGTGATGTGCATTGAAATCCCCCAGAACCAGACGACTATGGCCAGATAGCAACCCACTTATGTCGGGGCTGTAGGCCTGGCCATTAATCGGGACACAGCTGCCAACCGGCGGTATATACACGTTGTATATCTCTATCTCGGCAGTACCAGACTTGACTGCTACCCCCATACATTCCATGTATGGGTCACTAGCGTCAAGCGCAGGCGAGATAGGTCTATACTGCACGGAATGGTGTATAACGAAGGCCAATCCCCCACCTCCATTCCTTGAGCGATCCTTACGTAGCACATTGTAGCCGTGACAACTGTGCAAGCTGCAGGTGTTAGTCAGCTTTGTCTCCTGGATCGCTGCGACCGATATGCTCTTCCGACTCATAAAATCCACAATCTCATCAATCTTGCCTCGCAGTCCATTGCAGTTTAACTGCAGGAACGATACATTTCCCGACACTGGCCTGGCAATAGTAGGGCTAGGGTGCTGTCTTTGCATAAATTGCCGTACGGGAGAGGTCGGGGGGGTCACATAGTCCGACGACGAGGACGCCGAAGGCGACGACGGCGACGCTTGTGACCCACTGCTGGCTGAGTTCGCACAGCACCTAGCGACATAGCCAGTATGACTATACTCCCGTAGCGAAGTTAGGCCAGAGCAAGAACGGAAATGTACCCACTCCAAGCACCTGTTACACCTCACCGACACTGACCGATGATGAAGGCGGTTCTGGCAAACGGAACAGAACCAGGGTCCGGGGTTCTTTTCAATCCCGGCACGGACCAAAAGCATACGGAGAAGGCACTCCGGGATGTGCCTCTCCCATGACGAAAAAAGACGAACACGTACACTGAGGCGGCAGCCCTTGCCGATGAAGATTCCATCGGGTCAATCCGGTACGTACAACCGGCTGCCATGGGATTGATTGATTGATTGATACTATTACAGTATAAAACTTTGGCAGATGTTGCTGAATGCGCTCAAGTGACTTGAAAAAAGTTCCTCTACGTTTTATGCATATAAAACATAATTTCTCATAACAGTATAACACTTTATAAACGGTTCTTGAATGTGCTTAAATTAATTGACAGTTGACAATAATGCAAGAGGGCACCGCTTGTACATTCTTTCAATGTGTTTTACATATTTCTATTTTTAAGCTAAAAACATACTGGTTCAGAAGTAATATAGGAGTATAACACATTTCTAAATTTTGTTAAATGTGATGACAATCGCACTAAAAAGACTTGACACTTGCCCCTAATGCAATATTATAGCTTGAAAATTTTCAAAAATGTATTTTGAAATCAAAAATCATAGTTTCTTAGTAGCAATACAACAGCTATAACACTTAATGAAAAAGTTGCGTACTAGTTTAATTTAATCATAAAAATTTGGTAGGGGCTGATTAACGTGCTTAAGTAACTATAACTAAGCAAATCTGGCTTTACTGTCTACAACACATACTATCTTATTGTAATAAAACACTTTGAAAACATTTTGTGACACTTGACTTCTATGCAACACTGCAGTTACTAATACAATTTTAATATGAATGTTATTGAATATTTCCAGTTTTAAGCTTAAAAACATACAGTATAACACTTTAAGATGCTTTACTATCCTATTTAAGTTTAACAGTATAGGGCTATTGGAAGTGTTGGTGAACAAGCGTAAGTAGCGACAACCAATTTAAAAAAGTAGGAAATTATTATCGTATAACAGTATAACACTGAAAAAATACCCAAAAAGTGTTTCAATGACATTAGTCGCAAAGCAATATCGCATCACTTCTTGTTTTTTTATTTTATATTAAAGTATTTTCTTTTTGAAAGCTACTTTATTAGTAGTATAACACTTTGCGAAAAGTTCTTGAATGACCTAAAATTAAGAAAAAAAGCCAATTTTACTTCCTATCTCGCAGAAATATAATAAATTATGAAAGTTTTAATGTATAATAGTTTGTAAAGGTTAGTTAATAGCGTTATAACAGTTTGCAAAGCTGTGCTGAATCCGCTCAAATAATTATAATAATATAATTTTTCTTCACGCGATTGAAAATACACCATTTTATTAAGTAATAACAGTAAAACACTTTTTAATGGGTAGTTGTATTATTTTATAACAATATAAAACATTTCAAAGAGCCACTGAATGCACTAAAACGAAGCTTACTACGTTGATTTTACCTCACTCGCTTAAAAAAATATTATTTCATTAAATTATAACAGTTTAGCACTTTGCAGTGGGTAGTTGCTTATAGTAGTATAAATGTATAATACTTTATGAAGAGGTGCTAAATGCGCTAAAATGAATATAATTAAACAGATTTTATTTCAATAGCTTGATAATATACCATTTTATTAAAATATAACAGATTAGCAACTTCTAATGAACAGATCTTAAAAGTAGTATAACACTTTCGATGAGGGGATTTTGAATGCGCTAAAATGCGCTAAAATGAATATAATTAAACAGATTTTATTTCAATAGCTTGATAATATACCATTTTATTAAAATATAACAGATTAGCACCTTCTAATGAACAAATCTTAAGAGTAGTATAACACTTTCCGATGAAAGCGCTAAAATAAGGATAACTAAGTTGATTTTACTTCACTCGCTTGAGAATACTCTTTTTTATTAAATTATAGCAGTATATCACTTTGTAGTGGGTTGTTGTTAATAGTAATATATCTGTATAACACTTTGCGCCAAGGCACTCAATGCTCTAAAACTAATATAACTAAATTCATTTTAATTTAAACAATTGAAAATGTACCATTTTATTAAAATATAACAGTTTAGCTCTTTTAATGGATATTTCTTAAAAGTATTGTAGAAATATAACACTTTTCAAGCAGGTGTTGATTATAGTAATATATCTGTATAACACTTTGCGCCAAGGCACTCAATGCTCCAAAACTAATATAACTAAATTGATTTTAATTTAAACAATTGAAAATGTACCATTTTATTAAAATATAACAGTTTAGCCCCTTGAATGGATAGTTCTTAAAAGTATTGTAGCAATATAACACTTTTCAAGCAGGTGTTGATTATAATAAAATGAAGATAACTAAGTTAATTTTACTTCACTCGCTTAAAAAATGTCCTATTTTATTAAATTATATCAGTATAACACTTTGTAGTGTATTGTTGTTAATAATAATATAATTGTATTGCGAAGAGGTGTTAGATGCTCCAAATTAATGTAACAAAGTTAATTTTACTTCGCTGGCTTCAAAATATGCTATTTAACAAAAGTATAACAGTATAATGTTTTGTAAAGGATATTTGATTGTGGTTGCTTAAATGACCAAACTAAACTGTTCTTATTATCACTCTCTTGAGAACATACCACCTGATAGCACCTTCTAATGAACAAATCTTAAGAGTAGTATAACACTTTCCGATGAAAGCGCTAAAATAAGGATAACTAAGTTGATTTTACTTCACTAGCTTAAGAATACTCTATTTTATTAAATTATAGCAGTATATCACTTTGTAGTGGGTTGTTGTTAATAGTAATATATCTGTATAACACTTTGCGCCAAGGCACTCAATGCTCTAAAACTAATATAACTAAATTGATTTTAATTTAAACAATTGAAAATGTACCATTTTATTAAAATATAACAGTTTAGCTCTTTTAATGGATATTTCTTAAAAGTATTGTAGAAATATAACACTTTTCAAGCAGGTGTTGATTATAGTAATATATCTGTATAACACTTTGCGCCAAGGCACTCAATGCTCCAAAACTAATGGGTGTCAAAATTGATTTTAATTTAAACAATTGAAAATGTACCATTTTATTAAAATATAACAGTTTAGCTCTTTGAATGGATAGTTCTTAAAAGTATTGTAGCAACGTAACACTTTCCCAGCAGTTGTTGATTATAATAAAATGAACATAACTAAGTTAATTTTACTTCACTCGCTTAAAAAATGTCCTATTTTATTAAATTATATCAGTATAACACTTTGTAGTGTATTGTTGTTAATGATAATATAATTGTATAACACTTTGCGAAGAGGTGTTAGATGCTCAAAATTAATGTTACAAAGTTGATTTTACTTCGCTGGCTTCAAAATATGCTATTTAACAAAAGTATAATAGTATAATGTTTTGTAAAGGATAGTTGATTGTGGTTGCTTAAATGACCAAACTAAACTGTTCTATTATCACTCTCTTGAGAACATACCACCTGATTGTAGTATAACAATATACCACTTTCGGGAAGATAGATTAACGTTACAAAATTGCTATTGCTAACAACTTTTAACTTAATGTTTTGTAAATTTTTCGGAAATAGTTGTATACTCGTACCTAATAGATGGGGACAGTAGGAATTTAGTCTGTACGAAACATGAATTCTGTTAGGTAATTTAAGTTCTAGAAATCTAAAAATCTAGTTAATTCTAAAATAATTTTGTACCCAATAGATAAGCACTGTAGAAATTTATGCTGTACAAAACCCGAATTCTGTTGAGTATTTTATGTACTAAAACTGATATAACTAACAATATTCATCTGAAAAATTGTAAAATGCCATGATCAACAAACCGTATCCCTGCCCTTTTGGCAGATAAATAAAGAATATAGGAAATCAATGACCAAGCCCTAATAGGATACCATAACTAATGATCTAATTTTCTTTAAAAAATAGTGTTATGCCTTACAGATAGAGACAGTAGGAGTTTGTTCAGTTAAGTCTATTTTCATTTTTACCCAATCTCAAGTTTCTAAATTTTATTGTCTCATTTTCTTGTTTTAACCTCCGCCGTTTAAACCTTTCGTTTCAAATTTCGTGATCTGATTTTTTTATTTGTGGTAAAATCGTTATGGCACCAACAAAAACAAAACACCAACGATAACAGAGAAAACCGCCATTAAATAACCTTCACCGAAAATGTAGCAAAACGAAAAACAAAAACAAAACAACACAAGAAACGGATTTTTTTTTCATCTTGACATCTTGATGGCTGTAAAACCAGAATTATGCTGCTAACCGCAATTTCATATTTGAGAGGAGCCAATATTGACCAACACCTAGAAAAAAGTAGTCCCTTCTTTCACCTTTAAAAATCTTGACCATACCTCCTCCTTTCTTAAGTTGCTTTAAGGCTGGCTTTTGCGCTTTTTTTCCGTGTAATATTTTCGCAACGTCACCGTCGCCGCATCTTCTTCGAAGTTTTTATGTTTTTATGGCCACTGCCGTTGTGTGGTGTTTCTCATCATCGGCTTTATCACCACATTGGTGTCATCATAAACAGAATAACCGCAAAAAATCATTAAAAATGTATTTTTATGGCCACAACTGAATTATTCTTTTTGTTTTTGTTCAGTGGTGGCTGCGCATTGAAGTGTTTTTTTTTCATTCGTTTGCAGACTCTCCCTTTAGTTTTTGTAGGTCAAATACATTCGAATCATAAACAGACATTGGTATTAAGTAAAATTGGAAGGTCTGAAAAAACATGCATAAATATTTGAATTTCATAAAATGTTGTATGCTTGCAACATGTTGCCAAAGCTAAAAAATATTTGCAACATGTTGCTGGAACATTTCAGGTGACCTAGAGAAACTTTTTTTTAATATAAAGTTAAAATCATTACAAACCAATTGTTACTGCCAACTAATATTAGAAAAATTGGCAATATGGTGACAAACCTTACACTTCCAGCAACATGTTTCTAATCTTGTATTTGAATAAAATATGGTATAAGGTACAAAAGTCCTTAGAATATTTTTTTATATATGTAGCTGATGCAAATATGATATTTAGAAAAGGAAACTAATATAAGGAATCTGAAAAAATTTACTAGCAACATGTTTCCAAGAAAGAAAATCCATAAAAATTTTTATGCAAACTTAAAGAACACTATCGCCATGCACTCAATAAATGCTAGCGGTTTTTATGAATAGTTCCTTATTGTAAACCTAATCTATAAAAGCGATTTTGCTCTGACAACATGTTGACAAACCTTTCATTATCAGCAACAAAATTCTCTCTCAAATAAATGTGTAATAGTAATAAAGTAAATGTGTAATACAAGTTTTTTAATATTTTTATATTTGTAGCTGAAGTGAATTGCAAGATATAAAAGGAAGCAAAAAAATGTATTTGCTACATGTTTTTGAGCAACAAAATCCTTAAACATGTTGCTAAAAACCTTAAGAGACTCTATCATCATCAACTTAATATGTGCTGGCGGCATTTATAATTATATCAGCCTTGTACAATTTTTCTATAAAAAGTTGTGGTCCTAGTAACATTTTATATTTTGACAAACTTAACTTTCCCAGCAACATTTTTTTCTGTTGAATAAAAAATGTTACAGGTTATAAAATTATTTTAAAATTTTTTTATTTGTAGCTGAAGTACATGTGATACAATAAATAAAATAAATTATTTAAGAAAGCTAAAAAAGTGTATTAGCAAAACGTTGTCAAACAACAAAATTCTTATACATGTTGCTAGAAAGTTAAGAAAGTAGTTCGTCATACCCTCAATAAATGCTGGCGAAGTTTATAAACATTTACGCCTTGTAAGGCTTTAGACTCTTAAGCAACATGTTGGTAAACCCAACGTTAACAGCAACATGTTTCTCTGTTGAAAATATTTTATAGGACAATAAAAGTTCATAGTTTTTTCTTATTGCATCTAAAGGAAATTCGGTATACAAAATGAAAAACTTAAAAGGAAGCAGAAAACAAGTATAAGCAACATTTGGTCTAGCAACAAAATCTATGAACGTATTGCGAAAAACTTTAAGAAACATTGCCGCCATTCTTTCAATAAGCGCTGGCGGCAGTTATTATTAAAGCAGCCTTGTTGCTTCTAGCAACATGTTGACAAACCTAACATTGGCAGCAAAATGTTTCTCTGTGGAATATATAATGTAATATTTTTGGTTTTTTTTGTAGCTGATACGAGAAATAAAATAATGTATAAGGACGCGATAAAATGAAATAGCAAGAAATAGAAATAGCAAAGTCAAGCAAAAAATAAATGCAGTTGGTATTAATTAATGTTTCCGGCTTGTAAAACTTGAAACTTTTTAAAAATAGTGTTACTTTGGCAACATGTTGACAGCCCTAACATGATCAGCAACATGTTTCTGTGTTTAATAAAATATGTTATAGGGGAAAATAACTTTTAATTTGTTTTTTTTTTTTGCAACTGAAGTTAATGTGGCATAAGAAAAAAGAAAAAAAGATAGGCTTAAAAAATGTATTAACAACATGTTGACATGCAGCAAAATGCATAAACATGTCGCTAGAAACTTTAAGAAACAATGTCGTTATCCTCTCTATAAATGCTAGAGGCATTTATGAATATTTTAACCTCATAAAACTTTTCTACAAAAAAGGTGTTGCTCTGGAGTAAACTTAGGCACGAGCTTAAACATGAATCGAACAGAATATGTTTTTTCATGGGACGTTTGTGGAATTGACTTAACCTTTTAAAGCCTGGCTTTCGATCTCCGTGTTCCATATCCATGAAACTTCAAATATTACTTACTTAATCCTTAATGCGGTCTTGCAGGCGGAGATCCGGGCGATCACTGAATGCGTGAAGTGGTGTGGTGGCAACGCAAGGACGTCGAGTGTGAACATCTTTACGGACAGTAAAGTGGTCATAAGGGCAATAACGACCTGGAAGGTAAGGTCACAAACAGTCTTGCAGTGTAAGAAGGAGATTAACACATTCTCTGAAGATGGCACAATCCGCATCGATTGGGTGCCGGGCCATAACGGAGTAAGGCGGAATGAAACGGCAGACGATTTGGCAGTGAAGGTCAGAGAACTGCCGTCAAAAAACGTGGTCAACCCGAACCCGTTCGGGTTGACACAGTCCGAGTTAAGGGCGTGGGCGACGAACGCGTAGCACTATGGAACAGTGAAACTGTCGGTAGGACGGCGAAAATCCTTTAGGACTACGAGCACACTTATGCAAAATCGGTACGGCAAGTAATAGCATGTGTAGGGCATTTGGGGAACATGATGAGACGTTTGAGCATTTATTATGGTATTGCCCGGCTTTCGCGGCTAAAAACACTGTTACTTAGGTCGAGACACAATACCAGATATGAACCAACTTAGGGGAGTGGTATGGAAAGCAATAAAGGATTTTGTAAGTAGCGCGGAATTCCTGACTTAGAATTTTCTTTTTCGGGGTTAGTTTTTAGTTTTTAAAGCGCACAACATGCCGATTACTGGCTTAGGTGTATGCTTTCTTTTCAACCTAACCTGACATAGACAATTTATATTGACCAAATAACAATTTTTAGGAAAAACTAGTAATAACTGCACCCTCCAGAGGCTCAAAAAGTCAAACTGGGAGAACGGTTTATATGGCAGCTATATCGGGTTGGAAGTCATACCAAAACGACATATACAAAATTTCAACCATATTGGATATAAATTGCACCCTCTAGAAGTCTAATTGGGCGATCGGTATATTTGACGGCTATATCAGGACATGGACTGACCATACATGACACAGTGGTTGGAAGTCAAAATTAAACACTTCATGCAAAATTTCGGTAAAATCGGATAAGAATTGCGCCCTCTAGAAGCTCAAGACGTCAAAACCTAAGAACAGTTTACATTGCAGCTATATCAGGTTATAGACCGATTTTAACCATACTTTGCACACTTGTTGGAAGCCATAACGAAACACGTAATGCAAAACTTCAGCCAAAGCGGATAGGAATTGCGCCGTGTAGGACTCAAGAAGTCTAATCTGGAGATCGGTTTATATAAAGGCTATATTAGTTTAAAGACTGATTCAGGCTATACTTGGCACAGTTGTTGGGAGTCATACCAGAGCACTTCATGCAAAATTTCAGCCAAATCGGATAAGAATTGCGCCCTCTAGAAGTCAAGACCCAAGGTCGGCAGCTATATCAAGTTATCAATCTATTTTGACCATACAAGACAAAATTGTTAGCAGTAGCAAAAAAATTTTTTTTTTTTTTAAATTTTTGAAAAAAAATATTTTGTTTTTAATTTTTGATAGAAAATATTTTTTTTTAAATTTTTGATTAAAAACAATTTTTTAAATTTTTGAAAAAAAAATAAAATTGAAAAAAAAATTATAATTATTTTTTATGGTTTCTTAAGTGGTCCTATGTGTCCCGTCATGATACCAATAGCTATACTGACCTCCTTCTTACTTCCTGTCAGTAATAGCCTCGTCTTCTCACGATCTGGATACCCCCACAGAATTTTCGGCGCCCTACCGACCGTTTCGCTGTTCCACAATGTGGCATGCGCATTCGTCGCCCACGCCCTTAACTTGGAATGCGTCGACCCGAAAGGCTTTGGGTTAACCAAATTTATTGACGGCAGTCCTCTGGCCTTCACCGCCAAATCGTCTGCCCTTTCATTTCCCCTTACTCCGTTATGGCACGACACCCAAACGATGCGGATTTTCCCATTCTCAGAGAAGGCGTTAATCTCCTTCTTACATTGCAAGACTGTTCGTGACCTTGCCGTCCTGGTTGTTATTGCCCTTATGGCAATTTTAATGTCGGTAAAGATATTTACACTTGACGTCCTCGCATTAGCACCACATCACTTCACGCATCCCGGTTCTCCGCCTCCGCAGGCCGTATTACGGTCAGGAAGTCTAAAATAGATCTCTGTCCTCTTGCTTTGATCCATCCGTGTAACATGATCTTCCAGATGGCAATACTAGGGTTCCGTCAATCCAAGAAGTGCCTCGCACTTGACTTCAAGTTTCATCTCAGGTATCCAATCGGAAACCTCTTCCCTTCCTTCCAGGTTTCCTATCGCCGCCTCGATTATACCGCGATGGTATGAACTGCTCCCATCCTCAATCCATTCTCCATTGTTCTTGCATAGTATTGACAATATTTTTTTGATATGGCAACTTATTGCTACTTTGGCCTTACCCTATCTCAGCAACATCATCTCTTTTAGCAACTAAAAATAAGTGATATAGGGAAGAAAGCAATAACCATTTAAAACCTCATTTTTACCATTCAATTGTTTTTAAATCGTTACCCGTCAAGAAATATTGGCTATTATAACTAATAAACTGAAACTAGCCACAAAAAGCATTTTAATCAAGACTCTTATGGGCGTCTGATGGGAAACTTTGATAGAAGAATGGAAATTGAACAAATCGTCGGAAGTATGACAGCAATAATGGGAACTTGATAATGCGCTGCGGGAACTTAGAGATCATCATTATGAGCAATGAAATGGACTTGATAGCAAATCTTTAACCTCATCTTAGACCATTAGAAAAACTCCCAACCAATTGATGACTAGATCTAACCATTCTTTGGCCTAACTTCCAATCAATTGAAGACTCTATGGGCTTTTTGCCACTTCTATTGTGTGCCGTTTCTTTTGGTCTTTAATGTCCATCTGTCTGTCTGTCTGTCTGGCTTCTTAGCCTCTAATAAACTTAATGAAATGATTAGAAAAAAATGCTTGAATACCTGAAGCAGAATTGAAGTCAGAACATGGTTTATCCACAGATTAAACCACAATTTAAAGCAAACCCCATAGCCTATTGCTCATCGCAACTATCGTCTACTCGCACATCATGATAATCTCTTGGGTTACAATGAACCTTAGATTTATGTGAATTGTTCAAGTGTTCGCTTAATTACAAACATTAGGTGTAATTATTAGAAACATTAGTTGAAATGTAAATTACTTACTTTAATTAAGCAAAATTCTTCCCACTTTGGATATTCAATTGCGGCAAATTGGTAAAGCATTGTGAAAAGATTTATAAAGCATGAAATATAATTATTTGGTCTGTTCGAATCCTATATACAGTTTGCAATGGAAATAATCAAACAAACATTTTAAAATTGGAAACCAGTAAGGAAAGACAAAAGTTGGCGGAGCCAACTTACCCTACACCTAGCCTACAGTTATGGATTCGGGCAATATGTAAATATCTATGTTTATGAGAGCTATATCTAAATCTGAACCGACTTTCAAACAGATCGTTTTAATATTTTTGTTACTATGGACTTATAAGTGTAAATCGGGCGTTACATATACATGGAAGCTATATCCAAATTTGAACCGATTTTGATGAAACTATGCAGGTATGTTAAGAAGAGCAACAAAACAATCCATGCCAAATTTTATGCAGATCGGTTGAAAATTGTAGCTACTACAGCCATTTAAGTGCAAATCGGGCGATACATATACATGGGAGCTATATCTAAATCTGAACCGATTTTGAAGAAATCTTGCAGATAGGTCAATATAAGTAACAAAACAATCCATGTCAAATTTTGTGCAGATCAGTTGGAAATTGTAGCTACTACGGCTATTTAAGTGAAAATCTGGCGATAGATATATATGGGAGCTATATCTAAATCTGAACCGATTTTAATGAAATTTTGCAGACATGTTAAAATCAGTAACAAAACAGTCCGTGGCAAATGTTATGCAGATCAGTTGAAAATTGTTGCTACTACGGCTATTTAAGTGAAAATCGGGCAATAGATATATATGGGAGCTATATCTAAATCTAAACCGATTTTTACTAAAATCAATAGAGATTGTGCGTGGGCCAAAAACGTGATATGTGCAAAATTTCGTGACGATGGGACAACAAAAACGACCTGCACTTTGATTACAAGAATACATGGACTCACAGACGGACATGGCTAAATCGAATCAGAAAGTGATTCTGAGTCGATACTTATCAATGGGTCTAGCTATCCTCCTTCTTAGCGTTGCAAACAAATGCAAAAACTTATAATACCCTGTACCACAGTGGTGGTGTACTATACAAAGGATTACAAAAGTGGGGAAATGTCATGTTCTAGGATGCAAATGAAAGGTATTAGCGTGTCGATAACGAATATGCAGAAAGCTGTCTAAAAATTGGATCCGGGAAGGACTTACGAGGTCTTGAGAAATGTTGTAATGGCCTTGGAATTGTTATAAAAATTTTATTTTTTTCTGTGAATATGAAGGAAAGCACTGCAGGCAAAACATTTTTCAAAACAAAGTCGTGCGCAGTTTTTATACCCACCACTATAGGATAGGGGTATACTAATCGAGTCGTTCAACCTCATTATCGAGTGTAACACCTCGATATATTGATCTAAGACGCTATAAAGTATACATATTCTTGACATTGAAGAGCTATAGTTGATCTGGCCTTGTCCGTTCGTCTTTCGAAAACACGATAGCCATCGAACTTCCTATTGATGCAGGTTTTTCGGGTTTGCAGATGGGCCATATTGGTTCAGATTTGGATATACCTCCCATATTAACCGATCTCCCGAATTGAATTCTTAAGCACCTGGAAGCCACAATTTTTGTCCGATTTGCCTTAAATTTTGCAAATAGTGTTCTGCTATGACTTCCAACAACTGTGCTAAGTACGGTCTATAACCAGATATAGCTCTCATATAAACCGATCTCCCGGGTTGACTTCCTGAACCCCTGGAAGTTTCAATTCTGGACCGATTTGGCTAAAATTTCACAAATAGTGTTCAGGTATGACTTCCAACTTCTGTGCTCAATACGGTCCAAATCGGTCTATAACCTGATATAGCTCCCATATAAACCGATCTCCCGATTTAATTTCTTGAGACACTGAAAGTCACAAAATTCCGATTTGGCTGAAAGTTTTGCAGATAGTGTTCTGTTATGACTTCCAACAACTGTGCCAAGTACGGTTTAAATCGGTCTATAAGCTGGTATAGTTCCCATATAAACCGATCTGCCGATTTGACTTCTTGAGTCGTTATAAGCCGCAATTTTTGTCCGATTTGGCTGAAATTTTGCATGCGTTGTTCTGTTACGACTTCCAGGAAATGTGTGAAGCTCGTTCCAAATCAGTCTATAACCTCATATAGCTCCCATTTAAACTAATTGTGCCAAGTACCGTCCAAATTCGTCCATAATTTGATATAGCTCCCATATAAACCGATCTCCCGGGTTGACTTTCGGAACCCCTGGAAGTTTCAATTCTGGTCCGATTTGGCTAAAATTTCACAAATAGTGTTCAGGTATGACTTCCAACTTCTGTGCTAAATACGATATAGCTCCCATATAAACCGATCTCCCGATTTAATTTCTTGAGACACTGAAAGTCACAAAATTCCGATTTGGCTAAAAGTTTGCAGATAGTGTTCTGTTATGACTTCCAACAACTGTGCCAAGTACGGTTTAAATCGGTCTATAAGCTGGTATAGTTCCCATATAAACCGATCTTCCGATTTGACTTCTTTAGTCGTTATAAGCAATTTTTGCCCGATTTGGCTGAACTTTTGCATGCGGTGTTCTGTTACGACTTCCAGGAAATGTGTGAAGCTCGTTCCAAATCAGTCTATAACCTCATATAGCTCCCATATAAACTAATTGTGCCAAGTACCGTCCAAATTGGTCCATAATTTGATATAGCTCCCATATAAACCGATCTACCGGTTTGACTTCTTGAACCTCTAGGAGCCACAATTTTTGGCTGAACTTCCAGGAAATGTGTGAAGAACGGTCCAAATCAGTCTATAACATCATATAGCTCCCATATAAACCGGTCTCCCAATTACCCCTGGTTTGGTTCCTAGAAGCTTTAATTTTTGCTGGTTAGACAAATGTTTGGTATGAAGAATAAAATTATGCTCTTCAACTAAATTTAGTTTGCATACATTTTTAGCAGAATCCATGGTGGTCGGTTCACAAGATTTAACCCGGCCTAACTTTTACTTGTTCATTTTTGGCTATGTATGGAAGGCTGTTCGAAAAATGAAATGAGAGCGACGTAGTCGAAAATTTTTTTTAAAAATTTTTTTGAGAATTTTTTTTTTTTTTTTCTGTAGAGATCTTTTGGGGTTAAATATATTTATTTTGCATATTGATCGTAATCTACTCCTTCGTACCTTTCATTTGATACCCATATTGCCTAGGATTAAGGGGGGTTGACAATTCTCAAGATCCGGTAGGTCCTTCCCGGGTCCAATTTTTAAACATATTTTTACATATTCGTAATCTACTCAATAATACCTTTGATTTGATATCCATATTGCCTACATTGGAGCACTTCCCTTCGAGAGGTGGTTTTTGGTCCCCAGGGGGTTCAGGGGCCTTTGCCTCAAAAACGTACTTCAGATTCGTGCACCTGGGGTCAAACCTCGTCTGCATAACAAATTTCAGCGAAATCGGAGGAGCGCCCTATAGTCTGCGTTTTTGCCATGTAGCCTTTGCTACCTTTAATACGAAAAGATAGCTGTGAAACAAAATCTTGAGGAATTACTCAAAGACGGCAATGCCGTGCTGGTAATCTGAACCAAGTTTCTGTCAACGACTAGGTAACTAAGGAGGTTATTAATATAAAGATATAGAATACCGGAATATTAATCCCCAACTTTAATCGTCAAAAGGAAAAATGCACTGTGCGCCTTGTCCAGCCCAATATTCAGCAGTGGGAAGTTACTCCAAGGATTATCTTTTGTGGAGGGTATGGTAGCTAGTTGTGGAAAGAGAAAATCTAAAGACTAGCCTGGGTCAGAATGATGTGTATTAGCGAAGACAGCCCAGCTTTCTGAGGGTGGCCTTTGAATAGGAAAACAATGACATTTATAAAATTATGAAGGGCTAAAACTTTTCTGGGGGTGCTTAGATCACCTTATGATGGGATCACTGAGGTACAGTTTGAGAACGGTCTACATGGCAGTTATGTCCATATATCAAAAGATCGGGGCCATATTGAACGTAGCTATATCCAAATATAGACCAATGAGAGCCATATTGAACGCCGATGTCTAAGGGCCCTACTCAGCTCATTGTGTCAAGTTTCAGCGATATCAGATAATAAATGTCCGCCCGTATGTCTGTTGAAATCAGGCTAAAGGCTTTAAAAATAAAGATGATTAGCTGAAGCTTTGCACGGATAAAAAAAAGAATATTTTTACCCATAGGCAGGTTAAGTTGGAAGATGGACTATATCGGAATATATCTTGATATAGCCCCCATACTAATACTACATTTCCCATAAACATTCCATTAAGGAACAGGGGATACTTCTCTCACATCAATGAGTGCAGTCCGATTAAAGTTTAAGCTCAATAATAAGAGGCCTCCTTTTTAATGCCGAGTCGGAACTGTGTGCCGCATAGCGACACCACTTAATAGAGCAGTTTCAACATGCCAGGATAACTCACAAATGTAGCCAGCATTAGTTAGGGGATAACCTCCGCTGTAATTCTGATGTACACGCCGGGATTTGTACCCAGGAGTTCGGCGTCTTAGGCGGATACGCCAACCTCTGCGCCACGGTTTGGCGCCATATGCGGATATGCCTACCTCTGCGCGATGGTGGCTTTCAAATCAATAATCCTATTTTCCTAATTTGATTTTCTTCCAGGAAGCATCCAAGCATTATAATATGTATATGCTTTAGCATTCAACCTTTACGAGACATCACTCCCTCCATAATCAAAGAAGACATTGAAAAATTAGCACAACCATAATACCAAAAAAAAATCACTACGAGAAAACACCAATGTCGTCTGTCTGTATATCTCTCTTTGTTGCCAATCTTTAATATGCTTTTAGTACCTAGTTGGCAAAAAAGAAAAAATTTCTTTGCAGTTGAGATTCTATATTTTGTGTTAGCTGTCTTTAATAAGCGGCTGCAGAAGGCCGAATATCGAACACTGACAACAATTTGTGGCGCACACACACAGCACAGGTTAAATATATGAAGAATCTTTCGTATTCTCATTATCATAGCCAGCGTCATCGTCGTCGCGTATATAAAAACAACAACAACATGACGAATGGGGCAGTGTGATACCATCACACCACTACCACCACCGCCAACAACAACAAGAACGCAGATTAAACTCATTTAACAACAACAGAAGAGTTTATTGACATTTGAAATAAACCCAAAATGAAAAGACGAAAAAGAAATACAACACTCACAACTTGCTTGCTGACTTGACTGCTTGCCAGCCGACCATCCAGCCAGCCAGCTAGCACTAGTACACACCTATTTCATTGAGACGGGCGTTGGGGGTTGAAAAAAGGAAAACAGACATCATTGCCCGAGGGAATGGGGGAAGAGTACGAGAGATGACACGAACGAGAGCATGTCCGATAGTATTTGGCATGCTCTCTCTTGAACATACTCAAAGAAATCCATAGTAAGCAGAGTTGCCATGCATTAATATTCATCTTCAACTTTTATTTGGAAACGGCTGCGGATGCATGGAATGGATGCAACCGACAATTTTATTATGTGAGCATACATTAACGAAATGTACAGGCTTATTCCGGTGTTTGAATTTTCAAAACGCAAAAACTTGTTTTGTCTATATTTCCTAAGTCCTTCTCTTTTAAGATTTGAAATCACTTGAGGTTACTCTTACTATATAGAGGTTTGATAAGAGTATGTATTCGAACATCGACTTTGCAAGAAATAAGGCAAAATATTATTTTGTTTTGCGTTTTCGAAAAATGGAACAGGCCTGGTAGTGTTTCATGAAAAAGAATTGGGATTATTTTGGAGAAATTAAACCCACGGTTGAATTAGGCTTCCAGAGTTTCAAGAAGTCAAGCCGGAAGAATTAAAGCGGCTATATCTATTTATTTGCTTTTGTGGATCGTATGTCAGCCAAATAAGGAGTGATAAATCGTGGAAAATATGTATATGAGAAATAAAGGTAGTTATGGGCCTTTTTGTATTGGGGCAGGTGTTGATGTCATACCAAATTTCAGTCGAATCGGTAAAGATATAGGGGTTTATAGGTTAAAAACTCAAATTGGGCAATACGTTTATATGGGAGTTGTATCCATATGGTCCAAAGCGCTACGGAGGCCACCGTAGGTATGTCTGCCTATGACGCAGAACGCCTGGGTTCGAATCCTGGCAAGATCATAAAAAAACATTTTCAGCGGTTGTTATTCCCTCCCAATGCTGGCCAAATTTGTCGCTCTGCTGCACGCCGTTCTGACTCGGCTATAAAAAAGAGGCCTCTTATCATTAAAACTTGAATCGGACTTCACTCATTGATGTATGAGAATAGTATATTCATGGGCAAATATCTAATTTGCATTTGTATAACCCCAAATCTCACGACCTAAACCAAGAAGTACAATTTTGAAATTTTAAGCGATATTGCTCGATTTGTTCGAACTCTATTATTATATGACAAATAAACGAAAATGGCGTGTTCGACTTGGAAGACGATCAAGAGAATATACATACATACTTATATACAGTCGAAATCACATAACTGTAATACGCTTAGTCAAAAATCATTTTTAATACAAAATTTTGTTTTTTTATGAAACTGAAATCACATAAGTGTCTATTTCAATAGAAATCTAATTGGAATTGGAAAAATGTGTGTCACCAATAAAATTTGCAAACACATATCATGCATGTCAGCTCGCCAATTTACGTCTCGGAACTTTAATGTGCATTCCTCCTTCCCGACTCAAGTTATTTTGTACATAATTAATTTAGCAGAGCGATAATTGGTCTTCACTGATGCCTTGTCTCTTAATTGGAAATGAATTTCACTTCTCCGAACTTCTGTTAACTACGCTTAGCATTATGTTTAAGTGAAACGAAATTTGCACATTTTAAGCAAATTACTTATGAGATTTCGACCTCATTGTTAAGGGTAGCAGGGGCTACTTCTCTCATATCAATGACTGCAGTTCGATAAAAGTTTAAAGCTCAAAGATATGGGACCTACTTTTTATGCGATATACGAACGACGTATCACACAGCGACTTCACTTGGTAGAGAAGTTTAAACATAGCAGGATACCTCACAAATGTAGGCACTATTAATAAGGGGATAACCATCGCTGAAAATTTTTCCGATTTTCACGCCGGTATTTGAACACTGGCGTTCGGCGTCATAGGCGGACACGCTAGCCACTGCGACATGGTGTCCTCAATCTCGACTTGATTTTCCATCTTTCTGTATATTTTGACATAGATCTTGATTTAAAGGAAAACATTTTAAAAATAAATATAGTAAACTGCACCGCTGTTGATGTTGGTATATTTTGCGAATTCATTGCTAAGCACCTGGTAACACATTCTGTCTCTGACTATGGTCTTGCTATTTTCAACATCTACTTCAAAATGCGCTTGGAGGCCACCGTAGCGCAGAGGTTAGCATATCCGCCTATGAAGCTGAGCGCCTGGGTTCGAATTCTGGCGAAAATATCAGAAAAAAATTTCAGCGGTTGTTGTATGGCAACCATGTAGAAACTTCTTCCCGTAGAGGTGTCGAACTGCGGCACGCCGTTCGGACTCGACTGTAAAAAGGAGGCCCCTTATCATTGAGCTTAAACTTGAATCGTACTCATTGATATGTGGAAAGTTTGCCCCTGTTCCTTAACGGAATATTCATGGGCAAATTTGTATTTTGCAAAGTAAAAAATTGTGATTTTCCCTTCGAATTCCCCCATATATTAATAATGTAATATAAAAAAATTTTAATTTTAAAGGTACAGCAGATAAAAGGTATTTGACATAAATACAATTTCAATACATAGTCGTACGTGAAAATCGGAAAAGGACTGATAGTAAGTAGGTGATAACCGCTGAAATAGTAAATGGGCCGAGGGTTACACAAATAAATTTCTTTATTTATATTCTCCATATTTCAATGCAAACTTATGTATATGTTCACTGCTAAGTATATGGCTATTTGGCAACCCTATTAGTTAGTTATGACCACTTTGTTGTTATTGCTATTGTTCGCTACGGTCTTATTGGACTCAATATAGTTATCTCTTTTCAACGCATGGCTGCTATGTGCCAGGCAAGGTGTACAACAGATGGTGTTGTTGCTTTTGCGATACACTTGATTTTTTGTTTACATTCGCATGCTGATGATGGTGACGACGACGACGACGTCAAAAGAAAAGATTTTCAAGAGAGCCAGAGAGATTATCAATTGGAACAAATGAATGGGGGGAGAGGTGGAGAGGGTGAGAATACATGCATTTATGTTAAAATAACCTTCAATTTTTTGTATTTGTTTGGGTTAAACGAAGAAAATAAATAATAAAGCAAACGTCTAAAATGAGATATCTTACCTTTCAGATTCCAGTGTTGTTGCTATTGGCGTTGATGGTGTGGTATAAAAAATCCAATTAGTTTTTTAAATGCAGTTGTTTTTTAATAAACATAAAAACAAAAATTCAACAGAAAATTTTTGCGAAAACATGAAAATCTATATGAAAAAAAAATATACACACACTATTCATTAACTTGTGGTTTGGTTTTCTTCACTGCTATTTTACATTTTTCTCTCTGCTCTCTTTTAGTGCTTCTTCTTCTTTTACCCATCAAATGACCTTTACATAAATTTTTTCTGGGCTGAATTCTTTTTTTTTTGTTGCTCTCTTTTTCTTTGTGCTGCTCGCGTACACTTCACATTTTTTGTTTGATTTTTAAATACAAAAAAATTCACAAACTTTTTCCTTTTTAATTTTTTTGGGTTATTTAAATTTTTTTTATCATCAGCCTTTTATTTTGGAACTCAGAATATTTCCATGTTTCAAAGAAATCAATTCATGCTTTATTTTGTTGTTATTTTTTTAATTCAGAAAAAATTGCTGGTCTCGCATTTTGTGCAGGGCATTGAGATGAAACACAACAAAAAAAATAACTAAATTCAACGCTCCGACAGACATTCGGTTCGTGCTATGCTTCTCTGCTCCCTTCACAACAAAAATACCAAAATACCGTTAACCGCTCGACACAACCGCCTTCAGAAACCAAAAAACGACGACTCAACGACTACTGTTTTATCCGTTGCTGAAACCTTGCTATAGCCAGGTGAAATAAGCAACAATAAGAGAGTAAGAGAATAAAATGTTATTAAAAGAGCAACAGAGAGAGAAAAGAAGGTGACAGCACATATGTAATGCACATATCGTGTGAAGGTAGCTTTATGTAGAACACATAGACAAGGAATACAGAGATACTACAAAACTCTCTTCGCTGTAACGTTATACAGGGAAATTGTCAAGATGGCACTGAAAACGTAAAAATTTACTATCAATAACGAAAAACAAACGAAACCCGTTAAATTTAAATTGCAAATTGAAAAAGTTATCAACTTTTCGACACTTTTACACAATCAGTCAGTTTTGAAAATTTAATTTGAAAACTGGCAAAGAACAATCATTATATTGGAAGAAGCCAAATTAACTGATCGTTGCAAACAGGCAAATGTAAACGTGACATACAAAGGTAGGTTGTTGTCATAGTTCTACGGCTGCGGTTGTACACAGAGAGAATTTTTCTTCATATATGTAATGACCAGCTTTCATAACCTTTTGTTCTTAACGAAAAAAATTTATGAATATGATCGTTTATGAAAAAAGTTCTTATATTTATGAAGTTCTTATATTTGTTTCATACATGTAAAGAAAATGTTATAATATTAATAATTGTTATCCTAAATATAAAAAGGATGCTATTGAAATATATTCACATAGAAAAAATTTGCCCATGAAGATTCCATTAAGGAACAGGGGCAATCTTCTGACATACCAGTGAGTTCTGTCCCAATCAAGTTTAAGCTCAAGAATAAGGGGCCTCATTTTTATAACCGAATCAGACCGGCGTACCGAAGTGAGACCCCTTTTGGGAAGAAGTTTTTACGTGGCATAATACCTCACAAATGGCGCCAGCATTAGGAGGGGATAACCAACACTGAACATTTTTTCTGATGTTCTCACTAGGATTCGAACCCGGGCGTATAGTTTTTTTGCGTCATAAAATGTTTTCCAACATTAAAAAAAACTTCGAACATAATTTGCAAAGGGAAGCCATTGATAGACCATCAAAATTTAAGCCTAGTACTGGCTTCGACTTTTCGGCCGAACAAATGTCAAAACTCATTAAAGGCGCTATGACACGGCATGTAGATGTCTTAAGACATGTCACTTTATGTATTCACATGTAATCGAAAATGTTTGGCAAAATTGTCAATTTAAATAGAAATCATAATTTTTGCTATCACTCCTGTATGTTAATTTCGTATGACAACCTAAAAACTTGAGCAAAATCTGATTTTTTTTTATGCGTAATACTTGCTAACGTTGTGAGAAAGCTGGTTAAATCATAAATTTGTGAAAACAATTTAATTTGGGGTTGCTTTCATTCGACTGACAATAAAAACAGCTGATTTCTTTATGTTTTTGTCAGAAGGAATAGAGCATGCTTTAAACCAAAAAATTACATATGCTATTTTGAACAGTGATTTTCATATGTTAGTTTCGTTTGTATCACAAGGCATGTACAACTTAACATGTGCTAAATTTGACATGTCATAAGACTAACTACATGTCATGTAATAAAGCCTTAAGCCTAGTACTGATTTCGACTTTTCATCCGAACAACTGTCAAAACGCGTTATAAGTTCTATGACCAAAATACCAGCCACATGTCGATGCGCCAACATCACGTGTAAAACTTCAGCTAAATCGGAAAACGATTGTGGCCTCCAGGGCTTCAACTCCAATCTTAACCAATATGTATGAAATTACAAGCGGATGTTTTCCTTCGGCTGCTATCGTGACATCCTAAGACCATGGAAGTCGCAATATTTTCCGATTTGGCTAAAATTTAGCTCGTTTGTTTGTTGCGACTTCTGACAACTTTGCTAAATGTGGTCCAAATCGATCTATAACCAAATAAGCGACCTGTCATTACGCCCTACGGTCTATTGAATGCAGGAATGCTAAAGATGATGCCGAACTCGTCGTTTTCAACAAAATGCAAAGACAATTAAGAAGAATAAAAAGCCAATCAATGCCGAAATCTCATCAAAGCCATCAGGTCTTCATAAAAACATTCGCCAATGCCGAAAAGGCGACCTGTCATAACGCCCATAGTCCATAAGATCCAAAATTAATATTAGGCGTTATGACCGCTCTTTAGATGAGTATTCTGTTCAGCTTTTCGTGCGGAGTGCTGTCAAACTCCATATAAAACAAATAAAAATGGCGTTTGGGCATAATCCACCGAAAATGCGCGATATGTCCCGATATTGCAGAAAGATGTCGAGGGGCCTAACTTAACTCGCCGTCCCAAATTTTGGCGACATCGGACAATAATTCAAAAAATTCATGAAAATCAGCCAAAAAAACTTAAAATGATTATATCTCCTTATCTTAGCCTCGTAAAGCAAAAGTAAAGATAATTCGTGATCAATTTAAAAAATTCGAAAAAGTGGTGAAAAACGGCCAAAAATGAATTTTCCCTAGGAAAAATTAAAATGACCATATCACCGTAACTAAACCTTGTAGAGAAAAAGTAAAGATAATTCGTGATCGCTTCCAAAAATTCGAAAAACTGATGAAAATCGGCCAAAAAATTATTTTTTTCCTAGGGAAACTTAAAACGGCCATATCTCCTTAACTAAGCCTCGTAGAGCAAAACTTAGGTTAATTAGTGATAATTTCCAAAAAAATTGAACCATTGACCAGTTTGCAACGTCCAGTTAATTTGACTTCTTTCAATTAATGATTGTCCTTTGCCAGATTATCAATTGGCTTTGATTTTGCTTCTATTTAGAATAGAAAGCAAAATCAAAGCCAATTGGCTTCAGCTGGACAAAGAAATCCAATAATCATTAATGAATTTTTTAAATCATGCAGCATACATATCGTGCAATAAGTCGCACGTCAAAATAGCTATATCAAAGCTCAGCGCTATGTAATTCCCATTGCATACCTTTTGATATCCTAGACAAGAACCCCATAATGAGATATAAACGTACATTTGTACGACAGACGGCGTTAATTTGAATTTTAAAAGCAAAGAAAGTATGTTAGATGTCGTTACTAAATATTAAAATAATCCTTCCGTACACAGAAAAAAAAATCTCACGGAAATTTATAGCCGCTGCATGGAGTAGGTGCAATTTCGAACGAGCTTATAGTTTACATTCGTTACAAGAGTATGGTCATAAGGTCTACGTTTAATCCGATCTTAACAAGATTTGGCAAAAGCTGTTTTATTTCGCGCCTCAATATGTGTGCAATATTTCGTCAAAATCGGTCCAGATTTAGATATAGCATTCATATAAATATTTTTCAGCCGATATGAAATTTTAAAGCTGTAAAAGCCACAAGTTGAATCCGATCTTTACAAAACTTTGTATATCAGTTTATAGCCATAACAGACGACATCGTGCACCAAACCTATTACGGAAGTTAATATTTTTTGTTTTTGTTGAAACTTTGGAATCATATTGGTTGTTGAAGGCCCCTAGTTGTCTTATGGTGTTATTAAGTATACGATGGCTTCCTTGGAGTTATGGTGTGGGGGTGTATGGCTGCTAGTGGAGTGGGTCACTTAGAATTTATTGAGTCCAAAATGGATAAATGGGGTTATCTCCATATAAAAAAAAAAAATTGAAACCAAGTGCTGCTAAACTAGGGTTAGCATCGACATGTTGGTTCCAACAAGATAACGATCCAAAGCATACATCGGAGGTTGTTAGGCTTTGGCTTCTATATAACACTCCAAAGCAACACTATATAACACCAACCAATCCCATGGCAGCCGGTTGTATGTACCGGATTGACCCGATGAATTCCTTCATCGGCAAGGGCTGCCGCCTCAGTGTACCACACACTACTACTAAAACAACAACAACTATATAACACCATTGAGCATCTTTGGGATCTATTGGAGAAAAAATTTCGTCAGCATGTTATAACCAGCAAGGAGATCTTACGAAGTGTCATGCAGGCAGAATGGGCGAAAATAACATAGGAGGAAACAGAGAAGTTGGTAAACTCCATGCCAAATAGACTAAGTGCAGTCTTAAAACAACGTGGCTATCCTACCAAATATTAGTAATGTGTTAATATGTTTTTATTTTGTGTTTAAATAACTCTTTTGTTAATTTTTAATTACTGGACGCAGACTTTGTGGTGCTTATATTTAATTGTTATCATATTTAAATCGCTCTAGAGTGAAAGTGCTTAACGAAGCTTATAATTTTGTTTTTGTTTTTTAATGTTAGGAATATGAAAAAAAATATATATATATGTATAAGAGTTGATTTGATTTATAATTTTATTTTGTGTTCTTTAACCAATCATAAAAGTTTGTCAGGTGAACGCAGACTTTATGGGCTATGTGTATCTTGATTAAAATCTCCATATCTCCAAACAGAATTTTTGAAAAATATTCATTACGCAAATAATTATTATTTTCTGGCTTTTTTCTGTATTGTTATGTGGTGTGCACATCTTGTTTACTTTTGATTTTTGATAAACGTCAAAATTTGTCATTGTTGGAAAAAATGGTCTATTGGCACAGCAAAATTAAATTTTTTCCTCGCCAGTATAAAAAACAACCTCCTACGTCATTTTTACATCTCACCATTGGAGATTGCTATCATTCGACATACGCTCATTGTTACAAACTATTATATAGAGTCGTATCCACTACAATTTATTAAAGCAGTAAAAAGTTTAATTGTATTTTTGAGCTTATCATAAATCCAAATTACAAAAATATTAATCAATAACACAAATTCCTTTATAGGACCGATTTCAGCAAATTTTTTATTTGAATGTAAAAATTTCTTAATTCAACCTTGTTTTTAATTTTTGCTATGCAAAAACACCTATAAGCTTGACATTTGCTGTCAAATTTTGAGAGAGATTAAAATCCTGTTATTAATACGCTCTTTGTTTTGGTCGTACTTCAAAAGAAACTGCACAGTTGTGTGTCCGACCGAAACGAGACATCTTCGGCGATACTCTCGACTGTCAAAGGTGGGCAAAACAAAAACAGCTGACATCTTCCGTCAAGCTTTCATTCTTCAATGAATTTCTTGCTGTGCGGTTGAGTCGGGTTGTTTGTTGTTTTTGCGTCGTGGTCGTACTTGTTTTGTTGTTGGTGGAAAAACAATCAATGAAAAAAATAGCAAAAAATCCACGGTGATAAGAAAAGATACCGAAAAAGATAGCGTTAAATGAAAAACTAAGGCAATTAAAAACAAATTAAATAAAAATAACAAAAAGTAGTATCTCAAGAAATCAGAAATCCTCAGAAGGCTGTGTCAATAAAATAGCAAACACAAAAAAGAAGCAACAATTCTGAGGGAAGTGCTTGCGGACTTGTTAATTGAACATAGAGACTCATCATCGTATTCACCAAATTTCTGCTACCCTCTGCGAGGACGGACACAAGCCAACGCAATACTTAAAAACAAATACAAACTTGTGTTTAATTGAGGTGAGTGGCAAAGATAATTGCAACTTTTTAATGTTGTTATTTTATTTTGTTTTATTTTCCAAATTTCAGATTTCTTGTGTAACTCAAGTGTTTAATAACCCCTTTCCCTCCCGCTCAACAGACAATAAAGTGATTGTTTGATCAAGTTTTTTGTTTTACAAATTATTTTGTTTCTCCTGCTGTTGTTTGTGTTGTTGCTGCCCAGTCTTCAGTCAGTTAGCCTGTCTTTGTTGCCATCGTTTCCGACTGGGGCAAAGAAGTAGCAAACCAGCGAATACCTAGCTACTAGGGCCACTACCACCAACTCCCATTTTGCTGTAGCAAACAAAACAAAAAAACAGCTGAACCATGACGAATATGCGTCCCCCGAATAAAACCACTTTACTTAAGGTCGTCATATTGGGTGATGGTGGCGTTGGAAAATCATGCCTTATGAATCGTTTTGTCTCCAATCGTTATGATGAAAATAATTTCCATACCATTGGTGTAGAGTTCATGAACAAAGATATCGATGTCGATGGTGAAAAGTATACGCTGCAGGTAAGTTGAGAACTAAGGTACTGACTAGAATGTAAAGATCACTTTGCAAAAATGGTGGGTTTTTTTTATTATTTACTTTATAAATAAGCATTTTGGTGTGATGGTGTTCTCTTAAGTAAAGTAAGGTGTTTGCGGTGCTTAGTGCTTGTATACACAAGTTTTATGTGTTAAGGTTGAGTTCTTTTTCAATCACTTCCAGAAAACGCCTTTGTTTACTTATGAAGAGAAAGCTAGGAAAAGGGCCAAACATTTTAGGTAGTTTTTAGACGATAATTTTGACTTGGTATCGGTTCCAAGATCCTGAAGAGATAGCAAAGAAAGAGCGTGTTAGGGGAGGTAATATAATGAACATTTTAGGTAGTTCTTAGGACTAGAAAATAAGAAAATTTGTCGAACACAAGGTCAAATTTAAAATTTTGGGAGGGGCTACAACTTTTCTGGGGTGTGCTTTCTACGATTATGGTTCCAACGCTGTTGCTGTAGCTTCATTCGCTGTTAGTATGTAATTGACTCATTATATGTTCATTCTGACCCGGCAGCGGGACATATTGATTCTGCAGTTAGATTATTTGGTTCTCAGGGTATTTAAGAAGATGGTTGGTGTCATGGGGTCGTGTTTCGAATACAGGGTGGCAATCAAGGATCGTATCGTCTTGAGAGATGCGAGTTTGGGTTTTCAAGGCATGTCTTTCTCATTGCCTCTGATGGGTGGTGATCGTCCACCAAAGACTATAGTCGGCTGTTATGTTATGTATCAGCTCTTGCTTAAATGTTTAGTGCCTATGAGGGTCGATATGACAAGGCAAGTTATTATTGGCGGTAAATAACCAATGGCCACAACATTCCCGTGGCGATCGGTCCTATATACCAGAAAAAGATGTCTCACCTATGGAGCTGGGCAAGTATCGTTACCTCCGCACGCATAAATGTGGCAACAACAATAACAACAGCTATACGATACACCATAGACCTATCACCCATACACTTGGTACTAGTTGTTGTTGTTGTAGCAGTGTGTTGTACACTGAGGCGGCAGTCCTTGCCGATGAAGGACTATCGGGTCAATCCGGTACGTACAACCGGTTGCCATGGGATTGCGGCGCTAGTGAAGTTAGTCTCCCAAAAGCCTTTTATGGATTGCATATTAGAACGGTGGTACGAACTCTTTGAAATAAAAGGCTTTTGGGAGACTGGCGCTAGTGATATTAATCTCCCGAAAGCCTTTTATTTCAAAGAGTTCGTACCACCTTTTCAATATGCTATCCATTAAACGGCCATCCGACTTCATAACCTCCGATCGCCTTACGTTTATCAATTAGAAATGTAGTGGCCATAAATCAAGGCACACAGATGTCATGGTTAGCATACGAATTGGAGGTAGAAGCATGATTTTCTCCGTTCAACATTCATTGTAGTAAAGATCCTACTCAATCCCATTGCAGCCGGTTGTACAATACACTGCTGAAACAACAAAGACCCCAATCCCAAGGCAGCCGGTTGTTCGTACCGAATTGACCCGATGGAGTTCCATCATCGGCAAAGGCTGCCGCCTAAGTGAACAACACACTTCTACAATAACAGCAACAACAATGACCCTGCTGCACCTATTCTTGACGCTAGTGCCCCTGTTGTTGTTTTTGTTGTAGCAGTGTGTTTTCCACTGAGGCGGCAGTCCTTGCTGATGAAGGCTTCCATCCGGTCAATCCAGTAGGTACAACCGGTTGCCATGAGATTCTTGTGTCTGAAGTCTGAAGAAACTGTAGAAACTGTAGTAACAGTTATATATTGGGTTGCCCAAAAAGTAGTTGCGGATTTTTCATATAGTCGGCGTTGACAAATTTTTTCACAGCTTGTGACTCTGTAATTGCATTCTTTCTTCTGTCAGTTATCAGCTGTTACTTTTAGCTTGCTTTAGAAAAAAGTGTAAAAAAAAGTATATTTGATTAAAGTTCATTCTAAGTTTTATTAAAAATGCATTTACTTTCTTTTAAAAAATCCCCAATTACTTTTTGGGCAACCCAATATAACCTCAATATACCAGGGCCACTGTAGCTCAGAGCTGAACATGTCCGCCTTTGACGCTGAACGGCTGGATTCACCATTGATCGCATATGTCAAGTTCTTTGCCCGGAATCTGTTTATAGGCAAACAAAGGATAATGAAAAAGAAATGCTATGCTATTGGAGTTATATCAGGCTATGCACCGATTTAGACCATACTTGACAAATATTTTGATGTCATAGAAGAATTAGGATAAAAATTTTACCCTCTAGAGGCTTATGAAGTATAATTGGGAGATCGATTTATATGGGAGCTATATCCGGTTATTACCCGATTTAGACCATAGCCGTTGGAAGTCAAAACAAAGCACTACAAGCTAAGTTTCAGCTAAATCGGATAATAATAACGTCCACTCGAGGCCCAAAAAGTCAAGATCCGAGATGGGTGTATATAGAAGCTATATCAGATAATGAACAGACACTATACTTGGCAGGACCTCATTCACCGCAGTAAGGAAAGGCGAAGTCGGAAAGGCACCTGCACTATAGGTACAAAGTGGGAACTATATCTAACTCTGAACCAATTTTGATGGACCTCGGCGGTTGTTATTAGATGGGTAATTAAACAATCCGCATGCAACTGGTCCATAATGCGCTTGCAGTGACCCTAGAAGTGAAAATGTCTAGAGTTATAAAAAAAATCTTTCCTGCGAATTTCTAGAATCGGAGAATCGGTTAACCAATGAGCACTTTATTGCAAAATCAAAATCAAAATCTGACAAACATATATATGGAAGCTATATCCAAATCTCAACTAATTTTTTCCGAAAACATGCCTGTACCGAATTTGAAAACGATCGGATGAAAACTACGATCTGTAGTTTGTACATAAATTAACATGGACAGACAGACAGACAGACGGACATAGCTAAATCGAATCCGAAAGTGATTCTGAGTCGATCGGTATACTTATCATGGTCTATCTCTCTTCCTTATGGGTGTTACAAACAAATGTATTAAGTTATAATACTCTGTACCACAGTAGTGGTGTAGAGTATAAAAAGACCTCGGGCTTGAATTTTCAATAAGAACAAGTAAAAAGGCGTTGAGTTTGGTCGAGCCGAACTTTGCATACCCACCACCTCAGGTATATACGTAAACCACCTTTCGACAAAATCCGGTGAAAAAGGCATACCTTATGCCCCATTACAGCTATATCAAAATATGTTCAAATTTGGACCAAATTCTAAAAAGTACAAATCATTGTTTAATTATGTTTAACAAAATGTTGATCTTTTTAGTAGCTATATCTAAAAATAAACCGATCTGGACCATATACGACACGGATGTCGAAAAGCCTACCCTAGGTCACTGTACCAAATTTCAGTGCAATTGGATTATAAATGCGCCTTTTATGGGGCCAAGACTTTAAATCGAGATATCGGTCTATATGGCAGCTATATCGAAATCTGGACCGATTTGGGCCAAGTTGCAGAAAAATGTCGGAGAGCCTAACACAACTCGCTGTCCCAAATTTCCGCGAACTCGGACAATAAATGCGCCTTTTATGACCCCAAAATTTTAAATTGAGAGATCGGTCTATATGGCAGCTATATCCAAATCTGTACCGATCTGAGCCAAATTGAAGAAGAATGTCAAAGGGCCCAACACAACTCACGGTCCCAAATTTCGACGACATCGGATAATACATGCGCCTTCTATGGGCCCAAAGCCTTAGATCGTGAGATTGGTGTATATGACAGCTATATCCACATCTGAACCGATCTGGGCCAAATTGAAGAAGGATGTCGAGTGGTCTAACAAAACTCATTGCCCCAAATTTCAGCAAAATCGGATAATAAATGTGGTTTTTAAGGGCCTAAGACCCTAAATCAGCGGATCGGTCTATATGACAGCTTTATCCAAATCTGGACCGATCTAAGCCAAATTGAAGAAGGATGTCGAGTGGCCTAACACAACTCATTGTCCCAAATTTCAGCAAAATCGGATAATAAATGTGGTTTTTATGGGCCTAAGACCCTAAATCAGCGGATCGGTCTATCCAAATCTGGACCGATCTAAGACAAATTGAAGAAGTATATCGAAGGGCCTAACAGAACTCACTGTCCCAATTTTCAGCAAAATTGCATGATAAATATGGCTTTTATGGGCCTAAGACCCTAAATCGGCGGATCGGTCTATATGGGGCTATATCAAGATATAGTCCGATATAGCCTATCTTCGAATGCAACCTGCTTATGGACCAAAAAAGAATCTGTGCTCAAGTTCAGCGCTCAATATCTCTATTTTTAAAGACTGTTGGACAGACGGACGGACATGGCTAGATCGTTTTAGATTTTTACGCTGATCGACAATATATATATTGGGTTGCCCAAAAAGTAATTGCGGATTTTTTAAAAGAAAGTAAATGCATTTTTAATAAAACTTAGAATGAACTTTAATCAAATATACTTTTTTTACACTTTTTTTCTAAAGCAAGCTAAAAGTAACAGCTGATAACTGACAGAAGAAAGAATGCAATTACAGAGTCACAAGCTGTCAACGCCGACTATATGAAAAATCCGCAATTACTTTTTGGGCAACCCAATACTTTATAGGGGCGGAAATGGATATTTCGATGTGTTGCAAACAGAATGACAAAATGAATATACCCCCATCCTTCGGTGGTGGGTATAAAAAACAAATATATCTTGGCATTTACATAGCTAGAAATAACCTTAGACATGAAAAGCACACCCTACCCATAAATGCGTTTCATTCGCATTTCCTTATATCCAAAAATTTATTTTCAAAACCGTTATATTTTTCTAATAAAAAATGCAAGTTTTGTAAACTGGAATTTCCATTAAAATAAAGTCGCTTTTTTAATGACTTTGTTATATCTATTTTAAAAATTCGATACCTATTTTATTTTGTATCTCACAACGTGAGATATTTTGTCATGATTCAAGAGCGCTATTGTTGAGATGACAATACATTGCCATTGTTTGCTGTGACGTACTCGTACTTAAGTTTATACAAGTTTGCCCATTTGTGTGTCTACCGGCTTCTGTCTAATTATCTTGGTATGTTATTTGTTATAGAATGTGCTTTTAAAGTGTAAATCGCCTAAATCGATGGCGCATCAATTCCTTATGTACTAAGTCAATTTGTTAAATTTTCATCAATCAAAACTAAAAGGAAAATTAATTTGTTGTAAAAAAACGATATTGAAAACCAATGAGTTTTTTTTTTTGATTTTTTTTGGTAAATTTCCAAATAATACAGGATGTCAATAAAAAGTCACAAAGCTTAAGCTTAAAATTTAAATATGGAAAATTGTGGACTTAGCTTTTATGGAATTAAGCTATTTTACTACGACATTTTTTTTTCTCAAATTCTACCCAGCTGCAGTTTGCTTGATAAATTACCCATTAGACATTGTGCCAAATCGATAGTTGTAAATATTTTAATTTCTAAGTTTAGCCTGACGGTGCGTCAACATGGATGTAAAAATGCATCGTCATCAATCATCGATGATATTTCCCTACAAACAATGTGAAACAAGTAAAAACGTATTAAGTTCGATGTGCCGAACATTGGATACCCACCACCATGTATATATTCTTCATTGAATTTTACTACCACTCCATAGTTATGCACAAATATAAGCTGGTCTGCACCATTTTTCAGTTGCCGAAAACTCTAACACAAGTCAGTCAAGTTAAGTCCCTTAATTGGTAGATCGGTTTGTATGACAGCTATTTGCAATAATGTTCCTTTCCGATTCAGGTGCCGAAAACTCTTATACAAGTCAGTCAAGTTAAGTGCCTTAATTAGTAGATCGGTCTGTATAACAGCTATTGGGTTGCCCAAAAAGTAATTGTCGGTAATATAGTAGTAATATAGTCGGCGTTGACAAATTTTTTCAACGGCTTGTGACTCTGTAATTGCATTCTTTCTTCTGTCAGTTATCAGCTGTTACTTTTAGCTTGCTTTAGAAAAAAAGTGCGCGAAATTTTGTTTACATTTGTTTGTTTGGCGTCAATTTTCATATGGGTACCACATGTACTGAAAGAAATTCATTTAACAAACCGAATCAACGCTTGTGATATGCACCTTAAACGCAATGAATTCGATCCGTTTTTAAAACGAATCATAACTGGAGATGAAAAATGGATTGTTTACAACAACGTTAGTCGAAAACGATCATGGTCCAAGCATGGTGAACCAGCTCAAACCACTTCAAAGGCTGACATCCACCAAAAGAAGGTTATGCTGTTTGGTGGGATTGGAAGGGTGTGGTATATTTTGAGCTGCTTCCAAGGAACCAAACGATTAATTCGGATGTTTACTGTCAACAATTGGGCAAATTGAATACAGCCATCAAGGAGAAGCGACCAGAATTGGTCAATCATAAAGGTGTCATATTCCACCAGGACAACGCTAGACCGCACACATCTTTGGTCACCCACCAAAAACTGAGTGAGCTTGGCTGGGAACTTTTCATGCATCCACCATATAGCCCTGACCTTGCACCATCAGACTACCATTTATTTCGATCTATGCAGAACTCCTTAAATGGTAAAACTTTCGGCAATGATGAGGCTATAAAATCGCACTTGGTTCAGTTTTTTGCAGATAAATTTGCCAGGAAGATGGCAAAAGGTTATCGAACAAAATGGCAATTATATATTTGATTAAAGTTCATTCTAAGTTTTATTAAAAATACATTTACTTTCTTTAAAAAATCCGCAATTACTTTTTAGGCAACCCAATATATGCAATAATATTCCAATATCGACCATATTTTGGTATGATAACGAGAGGCTTGAAGCAACTTATTCTTGCGAAAATGGGTAATAAGTGCGTCTTTTAAGGGCTTAAGACCTTAAATCAACAGATTAGGCCATATGACAGCTATATCTAAAAAAGTACAATCTGGACCATATACGGTTCAAACAAGGAGAGGTCTAGTCCAACTCACTGTTATAAATTTCAGCGAAATTGGGTAATAAATAAAGCTTTAATAGGCTTAAGACCCTAAATCAGCAGATCGATCTATATGGCAGTATGATCCTATCTAGACCTGTTTTAGTTTGTATGTCGGTAAGCTCGATACAACTCACTGTTTTAGATTTCTGCAAAATCCGAAAATAAATGCGACAAATGGGTTTAAAACCCTAAATTGTCAGATCGGTATATAAGGCTCATATATAAATATGGTCCCCGGCACGGGATAGCAGTGAGCACCACACAGGTCGGAACTTTGAGGTCCAATTTGTGTGGTGTTCATTACTGTCACGAGAAGCTTAGCTGCGAGCTACCGGGCGCGGATAGTAGAATGCTGCACACAGAGTAGCTGTAACGGCAGTCGCGGACAATCAGCGGTATCAAGCGGAGAGTCTCAGTGAGAGGTCGAGCGGCACCGGCTCTTGCACAAATACTTAGTGCCTATGATGCTCGATATGACAAGGCGAGTTATAGGCGCCTTTTAATAACCAATGGCCAGCCTGTTCCCGCGAGCATCGACACCTCCACATGAAAATGTGGTTAGAACAATACCCTCCGACCTCTCCCAAGCAGCAATATACGCGACAGCAGCACACCAAGCCCAATATTGTCGTGCCAGTGCCGGGAAGTTTATCATTCTAGCAATTGAATTGCAAAAGTCTTCGTGGCAACATCGATGAGATAGTAGATTCTACGAGTCGGAAGAACATATTGATTGCAGCGACCCAGGAGACAAAACTAAGCAACACCTGCAGCCTGCATTCTTGTCACGGATGCAGTGTGCTACGTAAGGATCGCTTGAGGAGTGAAGTTGGGGATTGGCCTTCGTGATACATCATTCTGTTCAGTATAGACCCACCTGCCTGCGCCTGGCGCTAGCGACGGAGCTATATAACGTGTACATACCGCCAGTTGGTAGCTGTGTCCTAGATAATGGCCACGCCCGACATAAATGGGCTATTGTCTGGCCGTAATCGTCTGGTTCTAGGAGACTTTAAGGTGCATTCCATTTCATGACATTCTCCCCTAGGTAACAACCAGCGGGGCATAGCTTTGGCAGAGCAGATTGAAGGCTCTATGTTTTGCACGGTGAATGAGGATGCCCCCACTAGGATTACGAGGAGATGTAGCAGCTCGCCATACATTTCCATTGCATCCCCTGGTCTTCTGCGTGACGTATCCTGGCAAGCCGTCATTTCTTTGGGATCAAACCACCTCCCCAAAATTTTCACCATCGACCGACCACCCGACTTCATAACCTCTGGGCACCGGACTTTTATTAATCACGTTTATTAAGAAGGCCGATTGTGCCGGCTTCAGAGAGTACACCAATCGCCGTTTTAGTGAACTTACATCCCCCTTGAATGTGATAGTTGCCGCGAGAAATTCCGAGACATCATTAACGCAGCAGCCGCTCGCTTTATCCAGCTGGTCGAATACCCCAAGTGCGGCCAAATTTCCCCGCGCAGGCAGTGGTACTTGCAGACGAGTGTGGTGGGATTCGTGGCACGGACCCCGATAATCCCCGAAACAGCGACCTGAATCTGGAAATAAACAGGGTAGTACGAAAATTAGCGGAATTTGTGGCTGAAACACTTGGAGCAATGTTACTTAGGTACCGATTAAGGCAAACTGTGGTCTACTGTTAATTCACTGTCGAACACCGGTAGAAGGGATGACAGAGCCTCTGTCACTTTTGGTGACGTAACTGTGATTGATCCGAAGAAATGCGCCAGGTTGTTCAACCCAGCGCTGCGGAATCTAGTCCTCGACTCCGACCCCAGTTCCGAGTCTAAGTCGGAGTCAGAGTATTAAGCCGGAGTCGGAGAGCGGTTCCTAGTCGGGGCAAGCGGTCTCAACTCCGTCTCAATAGTTGAATTCCGACTTCGATTCTTCCTGGTTCTCTTCACTGGTTGAACTTTAATCGTCAATTTTATTGAGCATCTCGAGAGTGACAAGGCCAGGAGGACAGCCGTTCGTCGTATCCATGGTCTCGGAGCCAATGGGCACCCATCACAATTTACAGTGGGTGAAGTTACAAATGCCATCCGTGGCGCCAAAGCGTTGCGCCCCAACGGAATTTAATGCTGAAGAATCTGGATCTACCTATAGTCGAGAATCTTACAACTGTCTTCAAACTGTCTTTGAACACTCTTTTAATACCCAATGTTTGGAACATGGCAAAGTTATCCTGCTACTGAAGCCTGGAAAGGACCCGAGTAGGGGGGAGTCGTGCCAACCGATCTTCCTTTTCTCACCAGTAGTCAAGACGCTTGAGACACTACTCCTCCCAAGCCTCGTTGAAGAATTTCCATTCGTCGAGTATCAGCATGGATATTGCAAATTTGCCTATGAACATTCCATTAGGAAACTGGGGCAAACTTCTCACAAATCAATGAGTGCTGTCCAATTCAATTTTAAGCTCAATGATGGGGGTATCCTTTTAATAGCCAAGTCCGAACGGGAGAAGTTTTTACATAGCAAAGTACCTCACAAATGTCGCGGCATTAGGAAGGGATTACCACCGTTGAAAATTTTTCTGATGATGAATAATGAATGTGATGGTCAACCGAGTGACTAGTCTGACCATCAAAATACTTGGCGTTACATTTGAGAGCTCTTACACATTCTCCTCACATGCCACTGCAATCTACGTTAAGGTCAAAAGTAGAATCAATGTCGTCAAGTCACTTGCCGGCAGCACTTGTGGCGCTGACATAGAAACCATGTTGACCACGTATAAAGCTGTGGTCTGTGGTAAGTCATGAAGCGTCAGTGTGGTCTCGTCAACTACGTGACCCGCAATAGAATAATATTTAGATTTGTCAGAATGCCGCTCTTTGAACTGCGACGGGTTGTCTCCTCAGTTCTCACGTGGACTACCTCCGTTAGGAGTCAAAGATCGTACCCGTGCGAAGACATAACTACATGCTGTCTTAGCAATACTTTCTGGGCTGTTATCGCAGGGGCCATCCAAAACATCATCTTGTGAACAGGTATCTACCGCGCATAAGGCTTAAAGCGAATATACATGGTCTTGAGCGTGAGGTTCAGCACTACAAGAGAGAACCTCTAGATCAGGCGGCATATTAGGCGGGTCTAGACAACATTCATGCAGACATGGTAACAGATGCGGTGAATAGCTACCGGGTGAATGTAGTCCTTGGAGAACAACCGCCTCCCATTGCACATGAAAATATTGATTTTCGCGGGCAAACCAGAGTAGATCAGGCAAATGCAGCCGCCACAATTCCTACAGAGCAAATATTGATAGCAACTCTAGCACTAGATCATGTAGGTTGTCGGAACGCAAGCGAGGCATAACTACTCTGGTTTGCCGGGGTAGGTCAATTTGTATACCCTCCAACATAGAATGGGGGGTATACTAATTTCGTCATTCCATTTGTAACCTCTCGAAATATGCGTCTAAAAACTCCGTAAAGTATATATATTCTTGATCGTCATGACGATTGATCGAAGTCGATCTAGCCATGTCCGTCCGTCTGTCGAAAGCACGTTTACTTTCGAAGGAGTAAAGCTAGCTGCTTAAAATTTTGCACAAATACTTCTTATGAGTGTAGGTCGGTTGGTATTGTAAATTGGTCCATAACCTGATATAGCTACCACATATACCGATCTTGGATCTTGACTTCTTGAACCACTGGAGGGCTGAATTCTTATCCGATTTGGCTGAAATTTTGTACGAAGTTGTTTGTTATGACTTCCAATAACTGTGCCAAATATGGTTAAAATCGGTTTAAAACCTGATATAGCTGCCATATAAACCGATCTTGGATCTTGACTTCTTGAACCACTGGAGGGCTGAATTCTTATCCGATTTGGCTGAAATTTAGCATGCAGTTGTTTGTTATGACTTCCAATAACTGTGCCAAATATGTATCAAATCGGTCTATAACCTGATATAGCTGCCATATAAACCGATCTTGGATCTTGACTTCTTGAACCACTACAGGGCGCAATTCTTATCCGATTTGGCTAAAGTTTAGCATGAAGTATTTTGTTATGACTTGCAACAACTGCGATAAATGTGGTTCAAATCGATACATAACCGGCTATAGCTGCCATATAAACTGGGATCTTGACTTCTAAAGTCTCTAGAGGGCGCAATTCCTATCCGATTTGGCTAGAATTTTGTACAACTGCTTCTCCCATGACCTTCAAAATACGTGTCCAATATGGTCTTAATCGGTCTATAGCCTGATACAACTCCCGTATAAACCGATCTCCCGAATATGCTTCTTGAGCCCCTACAAGGCGCAATTCTTATCCGAATGGACTGAAATATTACCCAATGGCAATGACTCTGTGCAGGAACGCAGCCTAAAGGACCACGACCGGCATCGACGAAACAATTACACTCACAGCTATCCCGTGGGATATCTGTGAGCACCACACAGTCTGGATCATTGAGGTCCGATCTGTATGGTGTTTATTGCTGTCACGAGAATCTTAGCTGCGAGCTAACGGGCGCATCCACAGGTTGCGGATAGTGGAATGCTCCATACGCAGTTGCTGTAACCGCAGTCGCGGACAATCAGCGGTATCGAGCGGACAGTCTCAATGAGAGGTCGGGAGGCATCGGCTCCTTCACAAATGCTTAGTGCCTATGATGCTCAATTGACAAGGCGACAATGGCCACCCTGTTCCCGCAGCGATAGGTCCTTCGGACCGGAACGAGCTTACTCATCTACAGGAACTTGACGAGGATCGCCATCTCCACATGAAAATGTGTCTACAACTACGACGACGAATAACACCAACATATACCCCCCACTGTATTAGCAGAGATTATGGTTCACGTGATATTGGCACTACCGGGTAGTTTTTGTAGCCACTATGGCCTTATCGGGAGGTAGTATCATACGATGATATCGTAACTAGTTTAAACCTTGTGCTGTCAATTTTCAATACGTAATACAACATAAAAATATTGGGTTGCCCAAAAAGTAATTGCGGATTTTTTAAAAGAAAGTAAATGCATTTTTAATAAAACTTTGAATGAACTTTAATCAAATATACTTTTTTTACACTTTTTTTCTAAAGCAAGCTAAAAGTAACAGCTGATAACTGACAGAAGAAAGAATGCAATTACAGAGTCACAAGCTGTGAAAAAATTTGTCAACGCCGACTTTATGAAAAATCCGCAATTACTTTTTGGGCAACCCAATAGTTTAGTTGGTTAATTACAAAACCCTTGAATGTAGGAGCATGTATCACAATGGTCATATGATTATTTTATTTATCAGTTGATATTAAATTCATTTAGTAAAATTTATTTGTCATGCCAAATGGATAATGAATAATTCATTAATTAATGTTAAATGTAGTAATCTTTAGTAAATAAATGGGAAGGGAAAGCTGAACTGCATGCTTGAGTCGTGAATAGTGAGGAAAACAGTTGGTATTTGGGAGAATGAAGTCTACATTTTTGTATGCATTTTGCCAATTGTTCTTTTTATTTCTTTCAGATTTGGGACACTGCTGGCCAGGAACGTTTTCGTGCTCTACGCACCCCTTTCTACAGAGGTTCAGATGTTTGTCTACTATGCTATGCCATTGATGATTATGATAGTTTTCGGGGTTTGAAACAGTGGCGCCAAGAATTTGTTAACTATGCTGATGTTAAGCCTGACAAATTTCCCTTCATAGTGGTTGGCAATAAGGTAGGAGGCTAAGGTTTAATACTTCCATAAGACATAAAACAATAATTTTGATACTGCTTTTTTTTTGCAGAACGATATGGCCCATCATTGCCGTCAGGTGCCCTTCGACGAAGTTAAACAATGGTGCGATCAAAATACCATCAACAGCCAAATTGAGACATCTTCAAAAACAGCCACCAATGTTACCGATGCCTTTGTATTGGCCGTACGCCAATGGAAACACATGGAACGTATTGCAGAGATTGAGCTTAAACAAAATGATACCATCGATCTAACGAAAACCATCAAGTTGGCCCATAATCGTTTTTGTTGCACAGGTGGTGGTAGTACGGCTAGTACCTCAGCTTCAGGTTTTCAAGCCTCCGATTCGGATGATGAATCTATGAATATTTCTTCACCGCGAAGAGTGGGTAAAAAACAACAGAAAGGCCAGTCCTTAACACAATTTCAACTTTAAAGAGATCATAAGGTGATGTGAGAAAGGAAAACCCCAAGCAAAATTCTAAAAAGAAATTGGTTGTAAATTAAGACATCACATGAAAACTACCACCACCACCACCACTATTATACATACATACATTCCAAAATCGAAACGATTTGATGATGCTGACAGAAAAAAAAAACATTCCAAATAGGTTCGTGTAAGATATTAGTACAAAATCTAAGTAGCGGAAATAATAAGGAGGCATATGGTGAAATATTTCTCCTTCAAAGAATCTCTTTAGCCTATACAGGCTCCCATTAAGAGTTTTAGCTAAGCACAATGGTCTAGAATTGAAATTCAAGGGGCAGAAGTTTATGACTTCCATTAAAGGAAAGAAGTTCTTTATGGGCCATACAAAACGATGAAGTCTATAAGGCGGCTTTTTAGGATAACTTAACGTGGACCATTCTATAATATTCGTAACAAGATTTCTTTGAAGTGAAATCTCGCGATTAACGTGACTGATGTAATGCAATGCATTGCATGGTTCGGATGTTTCGAAAAAAAAATATAACCGATTATTTAGAGCTGCACACCACTTCCACGCCCACTCCTCTTTTCTCGCCAGGGTATTATAATGGGCTAACTAGCCTCCGAGTGATTTAAACTTTATGAAGGTCTATCCATTCAACCTAGACATAGCCTCTGAGATGCACATGTGGCCCATAAAGCCATTGTCAATCAATTTTGCAGGCCACTCTGAACTTTAAAACCTTTTCAACTGTTGTGTTTTGAAACCATTTTGCAAGTTCGAGTCCTTGCCCGAAAGCAGTTACTGTTTCTGGGCCCATTGAATTCAATAGTGGATCCCACGAAGGGCTATCCATTCAACCTAGACATAGCCCCAGAGATGCATATGTGGCCTATAAAGCCATTGTCAATCAATATTGCAAGTCATCCCGAAGTTACAAACACTTTTCAACTGTTGTGAATTCAATGCTGGATCCCACTAAGGGCTATCCATTCAACCTAGACATAGCCCCAGAGATGTACATGTGGCCCATAAAACCATTGTCAATCAATTTTGTAGGCCGCCCTGAACTTTTCAATCCTTTTTAGCTGTTGTATTTTGAAACCATTTTACAAGTTCGAGTCCTTGCCCGATAACAGTTACAGTTTCTGGACCTATTGAATGCAAAACTGGATCCCACTTGTAAGTATATACCCTTGTTGGCCCCATAAATTTCAGTTTTAGACCTTTGTGTGATGGGTTAAAAAGTCTAAGGGCAATTTTCACAATGCCCATTTACCATTTATTATGATATTCCACAACTCAAAAGAAAACAAATACGCATAATTATTGACAATAGAAGATATTTTGTGGGAAAATGGAATGCAATGTCTAACAGGTAGTCGTTTTCAACCAAAATATCAAAAGTATAAAATTTGGCAGCTTAACATTCCGAAAGAAGTAGGGTAAAAACATTTCGATGTAAAGCAACTTATCTTCAGTTTTAACTAAAAGTGCTTCTTTTTATTACCCAAATCATAATACACTCCCAATAAAAGTTATAGCATAAGGAATTGAAGCCATATCACATCTTAAGAAGATATGAAACATTGTAGCAGCGCCATCTGTTAGAGAATATCCCTTCCTTCCAGGTTTCCTATCGTCGCCTCGACCACCACACTATACTCGACACCTGTTTTACTGCCCAGTCAGACCCACTCGACTCACACCCAGATCCCGCTGGACACATCCCACCTTAGCCACATAGTTCCTGGATTTGGGGATGGTCAACAGAATTAAGCAGACGATAGATAGAACAACACAACACACTGCTATAACAACAACAAAAACCTTATATGTCGCCAACAAAGTGAGAGGATACAATTTCTTGTATTATGGCCAGGATTCGAGCCTAGAATTTTATCGCCATAGGCGGTTATGCTAACTTGTGCTCTACGGTGGCCCGTTGTTATATTCCAAAAGGCTAATAAAGTTGGCTATCCCCCCCAAATCATGGCGAAACAATTAAAGGTGGTCTCATTTGTACAAGAACCAAAAATCATATGGTGCAATCCGCCATGTTGTCATCAAGCTGATCGACGTGTTGGCAACACACACAAAGACATTTGTGTATACGTGTGCGTACATGAGCAGAGAATATGCGAGAAAAAAGACACCAACAAAGAGAATGTAAACAAAAATCTGTCATCTTAATACCGTCACACCTGGCCGCCTGTTAACAGCTGTTCCCGTGAGAGCAACTTTTTAAATCCGCCTTGCCCCCAAATTATACTTTAACTGAGGCAGGAAGCCAGTCTGCCTGACACGGATTAGACTTCAGCTGGTGGTAGAATATCACGGTCGAAACTTTTAATGGAATAATTTCTTATAAAGTTTATATTTTTATCGTAGACCCATAAAAGCCAGTGAGACAGTGAGTTTTGTTAGGCCACCCGATTTCCTTCTTCAGTTTGGCTCAGATCGATCCAGATTTGGATATGGCTGCCATATAGACCGATCTCCCAATTTGAGGTCTTGGGCACATATAAGGCGCATTTATTGTCCGATTTAGCTGAAATTTGAGACAGTGAGTTGTGTTAAGCCCTTCGACATCTATTTTCGATTTGGCCCAGATTGGTCCAGATTTGAATATAGCTGTGAGTCTTGGCTCCACAAAAGGCGCATTCATTATCCGATTTTGCTGAAATTTGAGACAGTGAGTTATGGCTATTCGTCATCCTTCTTCAATTTGGCCCAGATCAGTTGAGATTTAGATATTGCTGCCATATACACTGATTTCTCGATTTAAGGTCTTGGACCCATAAAAGGCGCACTTTTTGTCCAATTTCGCTGAAATTTAGGACAGTGATTTGTGTTAGGCCCATCGATATCTAGGCCCCATAAAAGGCGCATTCATTATCCGATTTTGCTGAAATTTGAGACAGATGTTAGGCTTTTTGACATCCTCGTCCTATATGGTTCAGATCGGTCTATATTTGGATATAGCTGCCATATAGACCGATCTCTCGATTTAAGGTTTTGGACCAATAAAAGGCGCATTTTCTGTACAATTTCGCTAAAATTTACGACAGAGAGTTGTGTTAGGCCCCTAGATATCCTTCTTGAAGACGGCCCAGATCGGTCCACATTTCGATATAGCTACCATATAGACCAATCTCTCGGTTTAAGGTCTTGGACCCATTAAAAGCGCATTTTTTGTCCAATTTAGGACAGTGAGTTGTGTTAGGCTCCTCGATATCCTTCTTGAAGACGACCCAGATCGGTGCAGATTTGGATATAGCTGCCATATAGACCGTTCTCTCGATTTAAGGTCTTGGCCCCATAAAAGAAGCATTTGTTATGCGATTTCGCTGAAATTTGACACAGTCACTTATGCTAGGATTTTTGACATCCTCGTCCTATATGGTTCAGATCGGTCTATATTTGGATATAGCTGCCAAAACGACCAATATTGAAACAAAATTAAACAGTCACTTGTGTTGATTAGACCACTCAATGTCCGTGTCGAATTTGGTCAAAATCGCAACATATTTCGACATAGCTGCTATGAGTGCATAAATTATGAATTTTTCACCGAATTATGACGAAAGGTGGCTTATATATACGAGGTGGTGGGTATCCAAAGTTCAGTCGGGACAATTTTTTTTTCCTTTTTTTTACTGTTAAAATTTTTTTGTGTTGACAATTTTCTGAACATTTTTAGAGAAAATTTATTATTATTTAGCTCTAAAATTGTTATAATGCTATATTTCTATAGAAAATTTTCGGCAAATTTTATTTCTGTCGATTATTCTGGAAATTAATTTTAACTAAAACTTTTCTGAAAATCTCAGAACTCTTCGATAGTTTACTTAAAATGCATTCGGATTTTTTTAAATCTTTTTTCTTTCATTAAAACTGAAGATATGTTGCGTTGCAGAAGTCTTTACTGTGAAATCATACCGTCTTAACACAAGACAAAATACAACAAAAGGGTTGTAAATTTGACAGCTCTTAAAATAAGTTTTTTCTAAATCTTTTTACATTCCAGAGTTTTTAAAAAATTAAAAAAAAAAATTTTGCTTAGCTGTTTATTTTTATAAAAAAAAACAACACTCCTTTATGTAAAAGACAAACCCAGTTGGTAGCTTTAAACATTTTTATTATTATATTTTTTACAAAAAAAACAAAAAATATTAATACAATCGCACCAAATATTATTTTTAAGTTTCTAAAATCTAATTATTAATTAAAGAAAGTGATACCCAAATCTTACAAAAAAAAAAAAATAAACACCCTTTTAGTTTCGTAGTGCCTTTCCTTAAGCCCTGTCCCTGCTCCTGATCAGATTCAACACCAAAACGATCAATTGAATTGACTTGCCCCTATCACACATACTCTTTGTGTTGCAGCTTAGTATTTTTTTTATTTTTCTAAACACAAGTTGATATTGTAAAGAATATTATGGTAATTTTTTCAATACCACAAAATGCATGTTTTTAAAATTTTAGTGTATTGTTTTTTAATTTTTTTACTAAGAAATATTTACATAATACATTTTGTGTCACCATGTAACAAAACAAAAAATTTAAAATCGAAACGAGGCCCTTCCACCATTAGAGTTGGTATATGGCAATCTCCCACTTTATTTATGCCTATTTATATAAAAATAAATAATAAGCATGATATGAAAGAAATTAAAATGAAATGTAAAACATTTAAAAGAGTTAAGATTTATAGAAGTATAAGTGAAAGAAAAATTAAACCGTATATATATGTAAAACAATAAATGACACCATATAATGAAAAAACAAAAAATCGACGAGAGTTAGAAATTGTTATAACTTCCTTAAGAAAATCTTTGTGCAGAAAATCTTTTTCCCTAGAGGTGCTGGATGTAGCAATACTGTAAAGTTTTCTGTGAAAAACATTGCTAAAACCAAATTTTTTTGGGCGTAAAAATTCAAGGTCATTTTCAACACCAAAAACGCTGTAACTCCTTAATTTTTTCGAATTTCGAAAATTTTCCAGCATTCCGCAATTCGAAATTCGAAGAAGATTCGAACAATTAACAAAATTACTTAAAATTTCACATTTTATTTTTTTTGCATTTTTTTCGCAAAGGCTAACCCCTTATGAAAATTTGCAATTTTTGATGCGAACAAAATTTTCGAAAAATCTCTTTCCGTAATGGTGCTGGACGAAGCAACACTCTTTTCAGTTTCCTTAAACACTATACAGTATTGCGTCAAAAACGCATAATTCATATCCAGAAAATACAAAAAAACCAACATGAGTTTGCAAGTGCTGTAACTTCATTAGTTTTGCAATCTTCACCGTTGGATTCGAGAGGAAAAACTCTTTCCGTAGAGGTGCTGGATGAAGCAATACTGTAAAGTTTTCTGTGAAAAACATTGCTAAAACCAAATTTTTTTGGGCGTAGAAATTCAAGGTCGTTTTCAAGACCAAAAACGCTGTAACTCCTTAATTTTTTCGAATTTCGAAAATTTTCCAGCATTCCTCAATTCGAAATTCGATGAAGATTCGATCAATTAACAAAATTACTTAAAATTTCACATTTTATTTTTTTTGCATTTTTTTAGCAAAGGCTAACCCCTTATGAAAATTTGCAATTTTTGATGCGAAAAAAATTTTCGAGTTGAGTATACAGTATTGAAGATAATGGCAAAAAATTCAGATTAGTGCAACTCCTATGTTTTTTCTTCAAAAAACAAGCCCAAAATCGCATAATTAATATCCGAAAAATACTACAAAAATCAAGGTGAGTTTGAAATTGCTGTAACATCTTTAGTTTTGCGAATTTCAAAATTCTGAGGACACCGTTGGATTCGTGAAGAAAATCTCTTTCCGTAATGGTGCTGGACGAAGCAATACTCTTTTCAGTTTCCTTAAAAACTATACAGTATTGCGTCAAAAACGCATAATTCATATTCAGAAAATCCAAAAAAACCAACGTGAGTTTGCAAGTGCTGTAACTTCATTAGTTTTGCAATCTTCACAATTCACTTCAGACACCGTTGGATTCGAGAGGAAAAACTCTTTCCGTAGAGGTGCTGGATGAAGCAATACTGTAAAGTTTTCTGTGAAAAACATTGCTAAAACCAAATTTTTTTGGGCGTAAAAATTCAAGGTCGTTTTCAAGACCAAAAACGCTGTAACTCCTTAATTTTTTCGAATTTCGAAAATTTTCCAGCATTCCGCAACTCGAAATTCGAAGAAGATTCGAACAATTAACAAAATTACTTAAAATTTCACATTTTATTTTTTTGCATTTTTTTAGCAAAGGCTAACCCCTTATGAAAATTTGCAATTTTTGATGCGAAAAAAATTTTCGAGTTGAGTATACAGTATTGAAGATAATGGCAAAAAATTCGGATTAGTGCAACTCCTATGTTTTTTATTGCTAAAACCAAATTTTTTTGGGCGTAAAAATTCAAGGTCGTTTTCAAGACCAAAAACGCTGTAACTCCTTAATTTTTTCGAATTTCGAAAATTTTCCAGCATTCCGCAATTCGAAGAAGATTCTTGCAATAAACTGTAGCTTTTTTTTCTTAATAAAATGAAACAAGGGAGAAGTAAAAGAAATCGAGTAATTTATAGCAGACGCCCTTCGGGCGGGCTGGCAGATCCTACCCCATTTTCCGTTATCCACTTTATCCAACAACTGTGCCAAGTATAGTTCAAATCGGTCCTTAACCTGATATAGCTGCCATATAAACCGATCTTGGGTCTTGACTTCTTGAGCCTCTAGTGTGCGCAATTCTGATCCGATTGGAATGAAATTTTGCACGACGTGTTTTGTTATGATATCCAACAACTGTGCCAAGTATGGTTTAAATCGGTCCGTAACCTGATATAGCTGCCATATAAACCGATCTGGGATCTTGACTTCTTGAGCTTCTAGAGGTCGCAATTATTATCCGATTTGCCTGAAATTATGTACACGGATCCTCTCATGACCATCAACATACGTGTTTATTATGATCTGAATCGGTCTATAGCCCGATACAGCTCCCATATAAATCGATCTCTCTATTTTACTTCTTGAGCCCCCAAAGGGCGCAATTCTTATTCGAATTGGCTGACATTTTACACAGGTCTCCAACATGTAATAAAATAATAATAGCAGAGCAAATCTTTTCTTATATCCTTTTTTGCCTAAGAAGAGATGCCGAGAGAAGAACTCGACAAATGCGATCCATGGTGGAGGGTATGTAAGATTCGGCCCGGCCGAACTTAGCACGCTTTTACTTGTTTTTTGTTAAAGACTTGTAAATGATGTATGTTTTATACCCAATACCATAGGATGGGGGTATACTAATCTAGTCATTCCGTTTATAACTCCTAGAAATATTCGTTTAAGACCCCATAAAGAATGTATATTCTTAATCGTCTCGAAATTTTGATTTGAACTAGCCATGGCTGTCGAAATCTCGATAGCGGTCGAACGCATAGATCTAATCGCATGCAATTTTGCACAGATAATTCATATTGATGTAGGTTGTTTGCAAAAGGGTCATATCGGTTCTGATTTAGATATATATCCAATATAAACCGATCTCCCAAGCCTCTGGAACACGCAATTTTTGTCTGATTTGGCTGAAAGCGGTCAATAATCTGATATAGCTCCCATATAAACCGATCTCCCGATATGACTTCTTGAGCCCTTACAAGACGCGATTTGTATCCATATGGCTGAAATTTTGCACATAGTGTTCTGTTATGACTCTCAACAACTGCGCCAAGTACGGATCAATTCGGTCTATAACTAGATGTAGCTTCCATATTATAACAGAATCCATGGTGGTGGGTTCCAAATATTTGGCTTCCGCCGAACTTAGCACGCCTTTACTTGTTTACTAATCTAGGCACACCGTTTGTAGCTCTTGAAATATTCGTCTAAGACCCCATAAAGTATATATTCGTGATCGTCTTGACGTTCTAAGAGGAACTAGCCACGTCCACCGTCCGTCCGTCTGTCGAAATCACGATAGCGGTCGAACTCGTTAAGTTAGTCGCTTAAAATTTTGCACAGATACTTAGTTTTTATGTATGTCCTTGGAGAATGCAAATGGGCCATATCGGTTCAAATTTAGATATAGCTCCCATATAAACCGATCTCCCGATTTGAATTCTTGAGCCCTTAAAAGCCGCAATTTTTATCCGATTTGAATGAAAATTAGGATGGAACATGTTTTGTTATGACTTTGAAAAAGTGTGCCAAGTACGGTTCAATTCGGTCAATAACCTGATATAGCTCCCATATATACCGATCTCTCGATTTGGCTTCTTGAGTCCTTACAAGCCGCAATTTTTGTCCGATTTGACTGAAATTTTGCATGCGGTGTTCAGTTTTGACTTCCAACAAGTGCGCCAAGTACGGTCCAAAAAACCATAAAATTATGCCCTTCAACTTAATTTATTTTGTATAAAATTTTAGCAGAATCCATGGTGGTGGTTTTTCAAGATTCGTCCCGGCCGAACTTAGCACGCTTTTACTTGTCCTTTGTCTGACTGATACATTTCATCACGTGTAATACCTAAAAATCTTTCAATATAATTTTTATTATTAAATTTTTGTTGTTTTTTTTTACATATATTTATAATTAATTTTTTATACCCACCACCGAAGGATGGTGGCATATTCATTTTGTCATTCTGTTTGCAACACATCGAAATATCCATTTCCGACCCTATAAAGTATATACATTATTGATCAGCGTAAAAATCTAAGACAATCTAGACATGTCCGTCTGTCTGTTGAAATCACGCTACAGTCTTTAAAATGGAGATATTAAGCTGAAACTTTGCACAGATTATTTTTTTTGTCCATAAGCAGGTTAAGTTCAAAGATGGGCTATATCGGACTATATCTTGATATAGCCCCCATATAGACCGATCGGCCGATTTAGGGTCATAGGCCAATAAAAGCCACGTTTATTATCCGATTTTGCTGAAATTTGGGACAGTGAGTTGTGTTAGGCTCTTCGGCAGTCTTCTCCAATTTGGCCCAGATCGGTCGAGATTTGGATATAGCTGCCATATAGACCGATCCGATTATCCGATCCGATTATCCGATTTTGCCAAAATTTGAAGCAGTGCGTTGTGTTAGACCCTTCGATATCTTTTATCAATTTGGCCTGGATCGGTTCAGATTTGGGTACAGCTCTCTCGATTTAAGGTTTTGGGCCAATCAAAATTGGCATTTATTGTCCGATGTCGTCGAAATTTGGGACAGTGAGTTCAGTTAAGCCCCTTGATATACTTCTACAATATGGCACAGATCGTTCCAAATTTGGATATAGCTGCCATATAGACCGATCCTCCGATTAGGGTCTTAGGCCCATAAAAGCCACATTTATTATCCGATTTTGCCAAAATTTGAAGCAGTGCGTTGTGTTAGACCCTTCGATATCTTTCATCAATTTGGCCTGGATCGGTTCAGATTTGGATATAGCTGCCATATAGACCGATCTCTCGATTTAAGGTTTTGGGCCAATCAAAATTGGCATTTATTGTCCGATGTCGTCGAAATTTGGGACAGTGAGTTCAGTTAAGCCCCTTGATATACTTCTACAATATGGCACAGATCGTTCCAAATTTGGATATAGCTGCCATATAGACCGATCCTCCGATTAGGGTCTTAGGCCCATAAAAGCCACATTTATTATCCGATTTTGCCAAAATTTGAAGCAGTGCGTTGTGTTAGACCCTTCGATATCTTTCATCAATTTGGCCTGGATCGGTTCAGATTTGGATATAGCTGCCATATAGACCGATCTCTCGATTTAAGGTTTTAAGCCAATCAAAATTGGCATTTATTGTCCGATGTCGTCGAAATTTGGGACAGTGAGTTCAGTTAAGCCCCTTGATATACTTCTGCAATATGACACAGATCGGTGCAGATTTGGATATAGCTGCCATGTAGACCGATATCTCGATTTAAAGTCTTGGGCCCTATAAAAGGCGCATATAGGCTTTTTGACATCTGTGCTACTAAAAAGACCAATATTCTGTTATACACAAATGAACAATGACTTGTACTTATTAGTATTTGGTCCAAATCGGAATATATTTCGATATAACTGCTATGGGGCATAAGGTATGCAATTTTCACAGAATTTTGATGAAAGGTAGTTTACATATATACCCGAGGTGGTGGGTATCCAAAGTTCGGCCCGGCCGAACTTAACGCTTTTTTACTTGTTTTTACTAAGGTCTGACCGAAACATTTCTTCTCTCCCAAAAATTGTTCAATATAATTGTTTTTATTAAACTTTTTGTTTTTACATATGTTTATAATTAACTTGTTTGTTTACAAATTTGGTAAAAGCATTATGAATTTTTAGGCAATTAGTTTACTTTTTAACATTTCGGGCATCAACAATAACAATAATTACTTATTGGACTACAGAAACCATTTTTTTTCTTATTTATAAAAGAAAAGTTTTAAAAATATAATCTTAGAAAATATATCAAATACACCCAAAAAAAACTTAAATGCTAATTACAGCCCCCAGAGATTTGTTCTTAATATAAACGGAATTAATTACAAAAACAGAAAATAAATATTAATTAAGTATGTGGGTTTAGAAATAAATTAATACACAATACAATGAGTGAGGAAACAAATAAAATAAAAAAAAAATGGAGATAGTGAGGTATGGTGAGGGTTTTAGGTGTACTGATTTTTGTGTAAAAACGGAAATCAGCAAATGAAATTTAGGAATGGCATAACATTTAGGATTTAATTATGGATAGGCATCATATTTCGATATTCAAAATTATTTTATGGTCCGTCAAACCAGTTGTTTTAAACCTTTAATGAATTCAGGGCTTTCAAAAAGTTTGAGGAATTGCATAGGACTTTTTTTGATTTAATAGATTAGTGGATTTTTCATTTGTTTATAATCGAAAATCTTTTACGGGCATCATGTTTTATATTAAAGAAAATTAAATCAAAAAAATCCAAAGTAATTTAAATTCGTTGAAACCAGTGGCTTTCAAACCAAAATCAATCATCAGTTTGGTGAAAACTAAACCAAAATTTGATTACAAATTTTGATTGAAACTTATTCAAAGTAAGTTCAAGTAATGTTCAAACCGTTTCAAAGTTTAAATTTGAACCTGGGCATTTCAAACAATCCAAAATGCAATGGCCTATCTTTTCATGCTCATAAAACATTCCATTTCCCCCCAATTATTACTGAAGTTGGTAAAAATAATGTCATGTTTTAGTGTTATGATAATAAAAATTTAAAGAATAAAATCTAAACGTAATTTTACGTGCATAAAAAAAAAAATATTGGCAAAATAGTTTAAATAATTTCAATACATTTGTCTCCCCTTCTATTTCTTCTTATAGCCATATGTGTTAATGGCTTCGTACTCTTTTTCAGCCTGAATCAATAATTTATACCATTGATCACCATTAAAGCGAGGCTCCTTGCGGCTACCTCCATAGGCGGCGGGCAAACATTCGGGGCTCATATGTTTATACAACGAGGGTCGATCTGTGCCATGGAAATAGATGCGAGATCTCAATTTTTCCCTCAAAAAGGGTTTAAACAGTGAAAAGACCACATTAAAGATTTTAGGCTGATTGACCACATGTATGGCCTTAATACGCAATGGTACTGAATCTTGCAGCCAATCGACTATACGTTTGGCAAAGGCTGGTGTAAATTGCCACGTCTGCTGTAGACTCAAACCATCCATATCGAATATGACCACTACACCATTGATTTGGGTTTCTGGTTCCCACATGGCAGCTTCCAGATATAAGACAGCAGCTTTGAAAACCTCATCCAGGGAAACTTGTTTATGTTTCCAATTTTCTGGGAAATTAAAAAAAAAATCAATTTAAGAACAATATAGTTTTAACAAAAGCCTGCCATACTTACTTCCCAATTCCAGCACTGCCACACGTCTTCCCAATTGATCACGATTGGGAAATACAATAATGACATTGCCATCAAACACGTTTTTCTCATTGCTAGGCTTGAGATCCTTATAGACATCGGCATGTTTAACTTTGAAGGAATAGTAGTTTTTGATCTAGAATAAACAAAAAATAATACAGAAGTTTAGTAACAGACATTTACTTTGGTTTGTTTATATGGAACATATCTTACCAATTTAAAAGCACTTTCAGGATAGAATTTACAGGTTCTAAGAAAACGCAAGAGGAATAGATCATCCCTGGGGCATGTCAAATCTGGTTCACCTAAAAATACAAACAAATTAGAAACTTTGTTAAACAAAAACTGCAAAATGCACCGAAACAAAGATTTATGGGCAAAAGTATTTTCGAAAACTGCTGTGAACCAGAATGAGTCCACCATAGTAGAAGTTCGTATAAAAAATTATTAAGCAGCAAAGGACGGTGAGCTGAGCTTCAGTTCGAATTAAGTCAGTGCTTTTCAAACTGAAATCACTACAGAAAGGATTATCAAAATTATGGAATAGTTTGAATATTTCTTTTAAAAATCAATATTAAATTAATTTAAATTCGCTCACACCAGTGGTTTTCAAACCAAAACCAGTGATAAGTTCAATTTAAACTAGTTCAACATATGACGAAACTTAACTAAAGAATGATTAAAATCAATAGACATTGGTTCGAACTTTGTGTGATTCTCAAACCAAAATCAAAATTATTGTTAAAATATGTTTTCAAAATCAATGTTAAATTCATATAAAATCGCTCAAACCAATATCAACCATAACTACAATAAAAAATAGTTCAAAGTTTGAACAAACTTTGCTTAAGAATGATTCAAGCAATAACAAGGTTAAGTAAGAACTAATTCAGAGGTTTCCTAAGCAAAATCAAAATTATTGTAAAATAGCGTGAACATTTGTTTTCAAAATTAATATTAAATTAGTTTAAATTCGGTCAAACCAGTGGTTTTCAAACCAAAATCAATCTAATTACAATTAAAAATAGTTAAAAATTTTATCAAACTTTGCTTAAGAATGATTCATGCTTTTCAAACCAAAATCAAAACAATTGAAAAATAGTGTGAGCATTTGTTTTCAAAATCATTATTAAACATATTTAAATGTGATGAAACCAGTGGTTTTCAAACCAAAATCAATCATAACTTCGATTTAAAATAGTTAAAAGTTGGATCAAATCTAACTAAAGAATGATTGAAACTATTAGAGTTTAGTACAAAACATTTCAGTGATTTTCAAACCAAAAACAAAGTTATTGAAAAATAGTGTGGAAGTTGAAAATGAATGGAATGAATGTGGAAATGAAAAAAACTATAGGTTTTTAAAACGGTCATGTATTCAACAACATTGGTAAAAATTTGTACCACAGTAATTTAAATTGATTTAATTGGCATTCACGACAGGGGTTTTCAATCCGAAATCAATCATCAGTTCGTTTAAAACTAATTTAGAGTTAGATTCAACCCTTTTGATACAAACTTAAACAAACTAATATCAATTTTGTTCAAGCGACTTCATAACTTAAGTCAAAAACATTTTCAACCAGTTAGGAAAGGTATGAGTCGGGCGGTGCGGACTGTATAACTCCCTACACCTACCATATACGTTCAAAGTGGGTGCTATGTCCAATTCTGAACCAATTTTGATGGACCTCGGCGGATGTTTTCAGATGGGTTATTAAACAATACGTATCATATTTCGAGCAAATATGTTTCAGTTTTAATAACTAAGGTTGACAAATAGTACATTATTGCAAATTATCCAAAATCTGACGAACATATGTATGGGTGCTATATATATTGGGTTGCCCAAAAAGTAATTGCGGATTTTTTAAAAGAAAGTAAATGCATTTTTAATAAAACTTTGAATGAACTTTAATAAAATATACTTTTTTTTACACATTTTTTCTAAAGCAAGCTAAAAGTAACAGCTGATATCTGACAGAAGAAAGAATGCAATTACAGAGTCACAAGCTGTAAAAAAATTTGTCAACGCTGACTATATGAAAAATCCGCAGTTACTTTTTGGGCAACCCAATAAATCTGAACCGATTTCGATCATACTTCTAAGATATTGTCGAGGAAAGCGTTGTGCAAAATTTTGGCAAGATTGGTCAATAAATGCGCTTGCAATGGCTTAGGAGTGAAAATCGGACGATATATATATATATATATATATATATATATATATATATATATATATATATATATATATATATATATATATATATATATATATATATATATATATATATATATATATATATATATGAGAGCTACATCTAAATCTGAACCGATTTCTATGAAATTCACCAGTAATGTCGAGGGTCACGAGAAAATCCTTCCTTCCATTTGTTAACCGATAGAATTGGTTAACAATCGACCACATTAATGCAATATTAGTCCAAAACGGACGAACATATATATAGGAGCTATATCCAAATCTGAACCGATTTTTTCCAATCTCCATAGACTTCGTCTCTACGAAGAAAGACATGCCTGTATCAAATTTTAAGCCGATCAGATGAAAATTGCGACCAGTAGTTTGACAGACAAACAGACAGATATACGGACATCTGAGTCGATCGGTATACTTATCAATAGGTCTAGCTCTCTTCCTTCTGGTTGTTACAAACAAATGCACCAAGTTATAATACCCTTTACCACAATGTGGAGTACAAAAAAAGTTCCATCATTTAATGATTTACTTAGTTGATGGTCCAATATCCATGCCCAAATCATAAAATGTTCCATAGAGTGCTGTCGATGCTTTTAAGTTCCATTTAAATTTATTCAATGTTAGATCAAACTTCACAAAAGGATGATTCCAACTAATAGGAAGTCTAGTTCAAACCATTTCATTGCTTTTCAAACCGAAATGAAAGTTGTTGAAAAACAATTAAAAACGTACTATGTTCGTTCGGACCGAATCTTGTTTACTCTCCATCGCATTTGGGTCGCATTTGTCAAGTTCTTTGCCCTTTTTCTCCACTTGGGTAAACAAAGATAATGGATAAGAAGTAAAAGCGTGATAAGTTCGGCCGCGGCGAATCTTTTATACCCTCCGCCATGAATCGTATTTGTCAAGTTCTTTAAATGACTCCAGTCATAGAAAAACACCACCTCCAAAATTTCAGGCAAATCGAGTAATAATTGCGCCCTCCAGAGGCTCAAAAAGTCAAACTGGGAGATCGGTTTATATGACAGCTATATCAGGTTATATACCGATTTAGACCATACTTAGAACAATTTTGGGAAGTCATACCAAAACGACATATGCAAAATTTGAACCATATTGGATAAGAATTTTGTCCTCTAGAAGCTTAAGAAATCGAATCGGAAGATTGGTTTATATGGCGGCTATATCAGGATATAAAGTGATTTAGACCATTTACAACACAGTTGTTGGAAATCAAAATAAAACACTTCATGCAAAATTTCGGCCAAATCGGATAAGAATTGCGCCCTATAGAGGCTCAAGAAGTCTATACGGGAGATCGGTTTATATGGCGGCTGTATCAGGTTATGGAGTGATATAGACTATACTTGGCACAGTTGTCGGATGTGATACCAAAACACCACGTGCAAAATTTTACCCAAATCGGATGAGAATTGCGTCTTCTAGAAGCTCTAGAAGTCAGGACCTACGGTCGGTTTATATGGCAGCTTTATCAGGTTATGAACCGATTTAGATCATACCTGGCACAATTGTCGTATGTGATACCAAAACACCACGTGCAAAATTTTAGCCAAATCGCTCTAGAAGCTCTAGAAGTCAAGACCCAAGATCGGTTTATATGGCAGCTACATCAAAACAGGGACCAATTTGACTCATTTACAATCCCAACTGCCCTACTCTAATAAGAAGTATTTGTGCAAATTTTTAAGCACGTAGCTTTACTCCTTCGAAAGTTAGCGTGCTTTTGACAGACGGACGGACGGACGGACAAGGCTAGATCGACTTAAAATGTCATGACGATCAAGAATATATATACATTATGGGGGTTTAGACGCATATTTCGAGGTGTTGCAAACGGAATGACGAAATTAGTATAGAAATTCCCATACTGTTGCAGCTATGTGTATCAGGTAGATGTCATCATAGTAGAAGTCATTGTGCCTAATTTAAGGCACATCGGATAAGAATTAGGTCCTCTAGAGGCTCAGAAAGTTAAATCGGGTGATGGGATTATATGCGAGCTTTATCAGGTTATTAACTGACTTAGACCACAGTAGTTGGAAGCCATAACAAATCACCTCATTGGAAGTTTCAGCCAAATCGCGTAAAAATTGTGCCGTCTAGAGGCTCAAGAAGTCACAAACCCATATCGGTTTATATGGCAGCTATATCAAAACATTGACGGCAATGGCCCAGTTACAATCTCAACCGACCAACACTAAAATGAAGTATTTGTGCGAAATTTCAAGAGCCTAGCTTTATTCCCTCGAAAGTTAGCATGCTTCCGCAGATGGACAGACGGGCGGACAAGGCTAAATCGACTTAGAATGTGAAGATGATCAGGAATATGTAAACTTTGTTGGGTTTCAGACCAATATTTCGGTATGCTACTAATGGAATGACGAAATTAGTATACCCCCATCCTATAGTGGAGGGTAAAATTTTTTTCGATTTTGTTTCAAATTATTATAATTATGGATGCTTCGTAGACGTCATATAATAAACATCACTTGTATAAATTTGTGCAAAATACTAATTGATATAAACTGAGTTCAAATGTTTAAGTTTTTACCAAAAAAAAAAAAAAATTTTTTTCGGACCGGGCGATATTTCGCTCTTTTTTTTACTTGTTTAATCAGTTACTGAGTAAATCGCCCTAAGGGAATTTCTGTTAGCCATACAGTTCCGGCTTTGTCAAATTTTGCATTTTGAGTTTTAATTTGTTTACTTTTCGATTTCGCGCTTGGAATACACGAGTCACCAACAAGTTTTGGGTTTAACGTTTCGCTAATAATTCAAATTTTGTTTTTCATGATCAAGTTCATGGTGGTGGCTGGTGTGAGGCTGGTTAATCATAAACGTGTCATTTTTACTTAAATCTATTTTTAACGGTAGCTATCATTAAAACAATGTGCATGTGCACGCACAAGTGTGTTTGAAACAGAAGAAGAGGCAACACAAGATGAAGTGCCAATCAAAATGTCCCTCAATAAATCATCTCAGTTAATGTAGCTCTAAGTTAAGGTGTAGTTCGTTGTTTCCGCACTTATCGGAATTTGATTAAAAAGACCTTCGCGACCAGGGTCAGTTTCTTAGAGCTTGTACTTAGTTTGAGACCTACACCACAAGTAGTTCGAGGTTTGCTTAGCTTAGCATGGGTTCTATAAATTTATGCATTTTTTGTCTCAAATTCACAACCAGTTGGTAAATTCTTTTGTGAGTCAGTATACAGTGTCATTAATTTTTATGACACGTGATGCATTCGCATTTTATACGAGTTTCGAATTGGGACCTTTCATTGAATTTTTATTCGTGTTTTTTTATTATTGTTAAATGACAACTGTTATTATTGCTGTTGTTCTCATGGAATAACCGCATATAAAATGAAGTGGAAAGTTTGCAGTTTATGTGATTTTATAAAAACAAATCAATGTGATAGATAAACTTGTTTTATTTTGTGTTTTGCCAAGTATGCATTAATTCTGCCGTTGGGCGGTTTATTCCACCTCAGAAAATTTGCTTGTATAGACCTCTTTCAAATTTGCTGCAGTAGCAGAAATTCTTAAGAAAATACCAAAGGTGTTTTTTTTGTCATACGAAGTTTTGAAATTATGCACTGGATATCTAATTAAACAATTAAAAAGGTGTTAAGTTCGGCCGGGCCGAACTTTGGATACCCACCACCTCGGGTATATATGTAAACCACCTTTCGACAAAATCCGGTGAAAAATACATATGTACCTTATGCCTCATAGCAGCTATATCGAAATATGTTGCGATTTGACCAAATACCAATAAGAACAATTCATAGTTCAATTGTGTATAACAAAATATTGGTCTTTTTAGTAGCTATATCGAAAAATAAACCGATCTGAACCATATACGACACGGATGTCGAATAGCCTAACATAAGTCACTTTGTCAAATTTCACTGAAATCGGATTTTAAATGCGCCTTTTATGGGGCCAAGACTTTAAATCGAGATATCGGTATATATGCCACCTATATCCAAATCTGGACCGATTTGGGCCAAGTTGTCCCAAATTTCGGCGATATTGGACTATACATACGCTTTTTATGGGCCCAAAACCTTAAATCAAGAGATCGGTCATATGGCAGCTATATCCAAATCTGGACCGATCTGTGCCATATTGCAGAAGTATATCGAGAGCTTAACTAAACCCACTGTCTCAAATGTCGGCGACATCGAACTATAAATGCGTCTTTTATGGGCCCAAAACCTTAAATCGAGAGATTGGTCTATATGGCAGCTATATCCAAATCTGGACCGATTTGAGCCAAATTGAAAAAGAATGTCGAAGGGTCTAACGCAACTAACTGTCCCAAATTTCGGCGACATCGGACAATAAATGCGCATTTTATGTGCCCAAAACCTTAAATCGAGAGATTGGTCTATATGGCAGCTATATCCAAATCTGGACCGATTTGAGCCAAATTGAAGAGGAATGTTGAAGGGCCTAACACAACTTACTATCCCAAATTTCGGCGATATCAGACAGTGAATGCGCCTTTCATGGGCTCAAGACCTTGAATAGAGAGATCGGTCAATATGGCAGCTATATCAATATCTGAACCGATTTGGGCCAAATTGAAGAAGGATATTGAAGGGCCTAACACAACCTACTATCCCAAATTTCGACGACATGAGACAGTGAATGCGCCTTTCATGGGCCCAAGACCTTGAATAGAGAGAGATCGATCAATATGGCAGCTATATCCATATCTGAACCGATATCGGCCAAACTAAAGAAGGATGACGAAGAGCCTGACCCAACTCATCGCCTCAAATTTCGGCGAAATTTAATAATAAATGCGAAATTTATGGGCCCAAATTCTTAAATCGAGAGATCGGACTATATGGCACCTATATATCCAAATCTGAACCGATCTGGGCCAAATTGAAGAAGAATGACGAAGAGCCTAACACAACTCACTGTTCCAAATTTTAGCAAAATCGGATAATAAATGTGGAGTTTATGGGCCTAAGACCCTAAATCGAGAGATCGGTCTATATGGCAGCTATATCCAAATCTGGACCGATCTGGGCCAAATTGAAGAGGAATATTGAAGGGCCTAACACAACTTACTATCCCAAATTTCGGCGATATCAGACAGTGAATGCGCCTTTCATGGGCTCAAGACCTTGAATAGAGAGATCGGTCTATATGGCAGCTATATCCAAATCTGGACCGATCTAAACCAAATTGAAAAAGAATGTCTAAGGGTCTAACGCAACTAACTGTCCCAAATTTCGGCGACATCGGACAATAAATGCGCATTTTATGTGCCCAAAATCTTAAATCGAGAGATCGGCCTATATGGCAGCTATATCCAAATCTGGACCGATCTGGACCAAATTGAAGAAGGATGTCGAAGGGCCTAACATAACTCACTGTCCCAAATCTCAGCAAAATCGGATAATAAATGTGGTTTTATGGGCCTAAGACCCTAAATCGAGAGATCGGTCTATATGGCAGCTATATCCAAATCTGGACCGATTTGGGCCAAATTGAAGAAAGATGTCGAAGGGCCTAACACAACTCACTGTCCCAATTATCAGCAAAATCGGATAATAAATGTGGCTTTTATGGGCCTAAGACCCTACATCGGCGGATCGGTCTATATGGGGGCTATATTACGATATAGTCCGATAAAGCCCATCGTCGAACTTAAACTGCTTATAGACAAAGAAAAGTATCTGTGCAAAGTTTCAGCTTAATATCTCTATTTTTAAAGGCTGTAGCTTGATTTCAACAAAGAGGCAGACAGACGTACGGACATGGCTAGATCGTCTTAGATTTGTACGCTGATCAAGAATATATTTACTTTATAGGGTCGGAAATGGATATTTCGATGTGTTACAAACGCTATGACAAAATGAATATACCCCCATCCTTCGGTGGTGAGTAAAAAAATGAAACTTCTCAATGAGTGTAAGGACTACCTTCGGAACATACAAAGTGCTATCAAATTGTGTTTTGTTGTGGGTCATATAGTAGTGATGAGGAATAAGGTTGGACGGCTAGGATTAGAAGATTAAAATATATGTAACATAAGTACTATAGAAGGAGTGAGAGGCTGGAGAGCCGTGACAAGATTTACCGAGAGGTCAAGTTCCAAAAATATCTGACGATTTGCCGATTTTCACCACCTCATGCTAAAGTTCCAATGCATTTAAGCAAAATTGGATGAGAATTGTGCTCTCTAGAATTTCAAGATGTAAAATCGGTAGATATGGACCGATATGGAAAATTCTTAGCAATCAATAAAAACAATTTATGTTAAATGCCTTTGAAGGACGGGCGGACGTTGAAGAATAACTGGATAATCTTAATAAGTCCGAAGGTCAATATGTTACAAACTAAAATAAAATGACCAAGCAAGCATGATGGCAGCTATAACATGAATTGAAAAACTTGTTCATCTGCAGCATGAGACTTTATATTTACAAAATCTATAATGAAAACTTAATTATCATGTATATACAAATTATTCATAATATGGCATCAAATAGAGGGCTGTCCAATTAGATGTACTCTGCCATAGATCGAAAATAAATGCCCATCTCAATGAATTTCATAGTTACCTACATATGAGTGCAAAGACCTTTTTGGCTACAAACCTACTCAACTGGCAAAGAAAACCAACAAATAAACAATGAAAAGACATAAACACAAATATCGATTATTTTAACGCTGTTTTCTTGGTGTTGTATATTTTAGTTATTCGTGGGATAAAATGACCTTGAATTAGAAAAAAAACGTTACGATTTGTTGGTATCATCCAAAAGTATTTTAAAAAACAAACAAACCACCAATGGATGGATGACTAAGAAACCCCTAACAAATTGGAGGCCGGCTAAAGATGACAAAACTCATTAATACACAAAATGTCGTGTATTAGACCGGTTGCTTTAAAATGAAACAAAATTGATTTTTAACTTTTTCACACCATGTTATTGTGCCTTGATGTCACACTAGTTGTAACTTGAGCATCAAAAAAATCTTTTATATGTTAACATGTTGTTGACATACATAGTAATGTATCAAAAGGCATTGTCTTTGCTTGGTTAGCTCAACCCAAAGCAGCCACCAACTAGTCACAAAAATGTAATTGAAGTCTCATTGTGTTCAAGAAGAATAAAAACAAAATCCACTACACAAAGTGCGAAGTTTGCCATTGTTTATGATTTGATTGTTTGCATGTAAGGATTTTCCTCTTATTATATCTCAACCTACCAACACCCCCTCCTCCTCCAGAGCCCATGCAAACTTTAAACAATATTTTCTAATTATCATTGACCTTTTTAGGTGACTCTTGACTTGGCTTCAAAACCAATTTGTATAAAAACGGGTTTTTAATCATTTTAAAGACGTCAATAGTTGTGGAGATTTTTTCTAAGCGTGTATGAATAATAATAGCAAAGTAGTTATTATCTTGAATTAAACTTTTTTATATAAACGCTAATGCCTATTTAAAAGTAATTAAAAAATGTGCTTAGATCTGTAGGTTTCAAGACTGAAGTGTTTTGATATGAGAAGTTCAACAACTACAAAAATCAATGGTTTCTTCTTGAGTTGTTATGTTGTAACACTGAATTGGTTTGATCAAACCTATCCGAAGTTTGATGATATGAGTGACGGACCAGGATGATAAATGAGGTTGGCAAAAAGGTATTAAAAACAAGTTAAACAAGTAAAAGCGTGCTAAGTTCGGCCGGGCCGAATCTTATATACCCTCCACCATGGAGCGCATTTGTCAGTTCTTTTCCCGGCATCTCTTCTTAGGCAAAAAATGATATAAGAAAAGAAAAAAAGAAAAATCTGCTATTAGAGCGATATCAAGATATGATCCGGTTTGGACTACAATTAAATTATATGTTGTAAAAAATTCTTATTCGAATTGGCTGTGTAAAATGTCAGCCAATTCGAATAAGAATTGCGCCCTTTGGGGGCTCAAAAAGTAAAATAGAGAGATCGATTTATATGGGAGTTGTACCGGGCTATAGACCGATTCAGACCATAATAAACACGTATATTGATGGTCATGAGAGGATCCGTCGTACAAAATTTCAGGCAAATCGGATAAGAATTGCGCACTCTAGAGGCTGAAGAAGTCAAGACCCAAGATCGGTTTATATGGCAGCTATACCAGGTAATGGCCCGAATTGAACCATACTTAGCACAGTTGTTAGAAGTGATACTAAAACACTATGTGCAAAATTTCAGTCTAGTCGGATGAGAATTGCGCCCTCTAGAGGCTCAAGAAGTCAAGACCCAATATCGGTTTATATGGCAGCTATATCAGGTTATGGACCCATTTGAACTATGTTTGGCACAGTTGTTGGATATAATAACGAAACACGTCGTGCAAAATTTCATTCCAATCGGATAAGAATTGCGCACTCTAGAGGCTCAGGAAGTCAAGACCCAAGATGGGTTTATATGGCAGCTATATCAGGCTATGGACCGATTTGAACCATACTTGGCACAGTTGTTGGATATCATAACAAAACACGTCGTGCAAAATTTCATTCCAATTGGATAGGAATTGCGCACTCTAGAGGCTCAAGAAGTCAAGATCCCAGATCGGTTTATATGGCAGCTATATCAGGTTATGGACCGATTTGAACCATACTTGGCACAATTGTTGAATATAATAACGAAACACGTCGTGCAAAATTTCATTCCAATCGGATAAGAATTGCGCACTCTAGAGGCTCAGGAAGTCAAGACCCAAGATCGGTTTATATGGCAGCTATATCAGGCTATGGACCGATTTGAACCATACTTGGCACAGTTGTTGGATATCATAACAAAACACGTCGTGTAAAATTTCATCCCAATCGGATAAGAATTGCGCACTCTAGAGGCTCAAGAAGTCAAGACCCAAGATCGGTTTATATGGCAGCTGTATGAAAACATGGACCGATATGGCCCATTTACAATACCAACCGACCTACACTAATAAGAAGTATTTGTGCAAAATTTCAAGCGGCTAGCTTTACTCCTTCGGAAGTTAGCGTGCTTTCGACAGACAGACGGACGGACGGACAGACGGACGGACATGGCTAGATCGACATAAAATTTCACGACGATCAAGAATATATATACTTTATAGGGTCTCAGACGAATATTTCGAGTAGTTACAATCAGAATGACGAAATTAGTATACCCCCCATCTTATGGTAGAGGGTATAAAAAGGTACTTTTTGTAGCCAAAAGGTATAATTTTTTACTCAATACGGTCATATAAAAAAAAACAAAAAAATAGTGTAAACGGTTTTAGGAGTTTTTCTCAAATCAAATCGATTTGGGTTGTAGCGTAAACGGAGTAGAAATGTTTCAAAGTCTTTTTTAAACCAGAAAGTAAAGGCAAAATTCAGGCCCTACACCTACAATATAGGTACAAAGTGGGAGCAGTATCTAAATCTGAGTCAATTTGGATGGACCTCGGCGGATGTGTTCAGATGGGTTATTCAACAATCCGTTTAAAATTTCGAGCAACTGTAATAAATACGGTTGACAAATGACAACATTTTTGCAACTTACCCAAAACCTGACGAACATATTTATGGCACCTACATCTAAATCTGAACCGATTTCGATCAAACTTCTTAGATATTGTGGTAGGCATCGAGGAAAGAGTTGTGCACAATTTTGGCGATATTGGTCAATAATGCGCTTGCAGTGACCCAGAAGTGAAAATTGCACGAAATACATTTATGGCAGCTATATATAAATCTCAACCGATTTCTATAAAATTCACCAGTAATGTCGAAAGTCATAAGAAAATCTTTTTTGCCGAATTTCTAGAGAATCGGTTAACAAATGAGCACTTTATTGCTTTATTACTGCAAATCGCATGAACATATATATGGGAGCTATATCTAAATCTGAACCGATTTGGAGCAAAGTTTATAGATATTGTGAAAGTCGTCGAGCAAAGCGTTGTACAAAGTTTTGGGAAGATTGGTCAATAAATGCGTCTGCAGTGGCTCTAGGAGTGAAAATCGGGCGATATATAAATGTGAGGGCTATAAGCGGATATTTATACGTCCCATGCCACTATGGACATACACCTTAGCCAGTAATCGGCTTGTTGTTTCCTCTAAATACTAATAAAAAATTACATTAAAAAAGAAAATCTAAGTTAGGAATTCGGTGCTACTTACAAAATCTTAAATTGTTTTCCATGCCAAGCCCCTAAGTGTGTTCATGTCTGGTATTGTGTCCCCACCTAGGTACTTTTGGTGCTTTTAAACCGCGAAAGCCGGGTAATGACATGGGAAATGCTCCAACGTCTCACTATAGGTACTTGTGGGGAAGACAAGCCCTCCACATGCTATCACTTGCCGCACCGATTTTGCATAAGTGAGCTCGCAGTCCTATGTGTCGCGTTATAATACCAAAAGCTATACTGACCTCCTTCATACCTCTTCATAGCCTCGTTTTATCATGGTCCGAATTTCGCCGTCCTACCGACTTGTTTCGTTGTTCCACAGAATTACACTCGCGTTTGTCGCCCACGCCCTTAACTTGGACTGCGTCGACCCGAAAGGCTTCCGGTTAACCAAGTTCATTGACGGCAGTCCTCTGACTTTCACCGCCAAATCGTCTGCCCTTTAATTCGCCCTTACTTCATTATCGCCCGGCACCCAAACAATGCTCATTGTGCCATCCTCAGAGAAGGCGTTAATCTCCTACTTACATTTCAAGATTGTCCGTGATCTTACGATATCTGATAACTGCTAAGGATGTGGAAAGAACATTCTACCCAGCTGATGGTGTCCCTTATGATGGAATAAAATGTTTACCTCCTAGTCAGAATAAGGTTTAAGTAGCTGTGATCCGGCTGAAGAACAACAAGGCAACAGGAGCCGACTGAACTGTTTAAAACCGAAGGCAAGACGCTGATAAGGCGTATGCATCAGTATGTCTGCACAATCTAGCTAGAAAAACGCATACCCGATGATTGGAACGTCAGCATACTATGTCCCGTACGCAGGAAAAGGGACAAGACGGTATGTGGCAACTACAGAGGAAAAAGTCTCCTTCTCATCTCATACAAGATACTATTGAGAGTACTCTGTGAAAGATTTAAGTCTAAAGTCAACGATACAATTGGGCCCTATCAGTGTGGAATTAGACCTAGTAAATCCACCATAGACAAGATACGCCAAATCCTGGAAAAGACCCGAGAAGGACAAATTAACACCTACAATCTTTTCGTTGACTACAAAGACGCCTTCTACGGATCTAAACGTTCAAACGTATTTCAAGCCATATCCTTCCTACAAAACTCCCAGGATGACGCTTGCTGATACACCCTTGTCAGTTAAACCAGGTTGCAGACAAGACAGCCAATCGTGTGAGGTGGTACTTGGAGTGTTTGAGAGAAAAATCCTTCGTAAAATATATGGACCTGACCTCGTAGGAACCACGAGCTGTGTGAGCTGCATGACGACGTAAGCTTAGTTAAACGCATCAAAATATTACGGTTGCGTTGGCTGGGTTATGTTGTCAGAATGGATGAAGAAGCTCCTGCTAAGAAGTATTTTGAAGGTAACCACACTCATAGAAGAAATCTTATTGGTGCGCTAAATTCATTGCTGAATTTTCAAAGCAATGTCCCACTTATATTTGCTTTTACTATATGATATTCAACGCTTTTGAAACACAAGATTGAGAATATGTGCCAAAAACAATGCTTCCATACAGTAGTGCAACTTTGTATGCGGAGCAGGAAGTGTATGCTTACGCTAGGCATCGAAAATGCGCTAGTTTCAGCACTACAATTTTTTGCTTTCGCTTTTAATTAAAAAAGCTTCAAGGAATCAGACTGGCGTTAATATTAATATATACTACCCTTACTGCTCGACTTTCAGTACGACGTTATAACAATTGCCTTCAGAAAAAAAAAACAGTTTGAAACAAACCTTAAGATGTTTGAATCAAACCTAAAGAAGTTTGAATCCAACCGAAAGAAGTTTGAATCAAAATCCCTCCGTTTTGTTCAATTAATCTAGCTTGAAATAAACCTTATACACGATGTGCCAAACCAATTGACTTGAATTCAATTGAACTTATAAAGTGAAAGTGCAATTTGCCATTGCTGACATACTATTGACATTTATAATAGGTGCAAGCAACAAACATTTCATATTTAGCATTGTGATGAAAACTGAAGTTACTTTATGTATGTTATATAACTCAAGCCCCCTTAACCCATATACGAATATACATATATATTTCCATTTAATTATTTGAACTTTGGATATCCATTACAACTGGTGAGAATGTTGGCTACGTAAGGCCTTAATTTTGTTCCCTCTCTAATTCATTTTAAATGATTATTTATTCATTCATGTGGATGATGAAAAACAAAGCTAATTGAATGCAACAGTAATCAGGGGACTTTTAGTATTTGCCAGTTAATAGATGTTTGAAATTATCAACACGTTGAGAAATCATTGTAATTGAATTGACTGACTAGCAATCATTGATTTTTCATAATGAACATTTCTTGAGTAATTGAAGATAAGATTGAAGTTCTTAACCTTACTAAATAATAGTGTAGACACTGACAATTCTACACTTCGGGAAGACAAATCTGTTTTTGAGGGGAAAAATGTTGTTGCCATTCAACCTTTTTTAATGAATGACAAAGGTGATTTTGTGTATATTTTCCATTGTTTGGTTCTAGTTCACTTATTCTCACGTGTAATGAAAATTCAGTTTAAAATTTGTTTATTCTCAAGACTTACCATCCAATAATTTGTTCAGCTCTTCTAATCCTTTTTTGCGATTTTCTGGAGTTTCTCTTAATTCTGTCAGGGCCACCTGCCTGGCATGTTCTGAAGGTTCACCCAATTCAAATTCCAATTTGTAGTTGTCCACAACTACACCGGACCATTGTCCAACATCGGTTAACATGGTTGGGATTTCTGCAAATAATGGAGAATGGAATAATGTAGAGTAAGCAAGGAGTTAAAGTAAATATTTAATAGAAGAATTTAAGAATTATAGGCCACAATATCTATAAACGCCAAAAGCCACATATGGGACATGTCTGTCCTCCAGCACATAAATTGCGTGGCAAGGAAATAATTACATGAAAAACTACGTGAAATGTGAAAGAGGAAGAGGGATAATAGACGAACCCTGAAGAAAAAAGAAGAATTGAACTAAAACGTTTTGAAGATTATTAATCATGAGGTAAACTAAAAATGATAGGAGGACAATTTTCCCCTCATATCTAAGGGATATAGTTTCTTCAAAGGGGAACCTCATGTTTCTCTTGTTTCAGACAATTTTTATTCGGATCGATGGCAGCGACCAAAGTCTTAACAGCTAAGCTTGCGAGCCGCTGGAAAACCGATTATCTATGAGAGCCATATCGCGAAAATAGGTGGCAAATTCCCTTATAGAACCCAGTAACTTGAAGTTTAAGTCAATCCGCGCCTACTGGTGCTCTAAATCCACTGGTGAAAATCCAAGGTAATGTCCCAATTGAATGCGCTTTCACTATGTATGCAATTCAGAGCTTTTGGAAGCACAAAATGGAAAATAGGAAATTATTACCACATTGCTGATTTGTTTTTATACCAACACCCGAAGGATGGGGGTATATTCATTTTGTCATTCCGTTTGCAACACATTGAAATTTCCATTTACGATCCTATAAAGTATAAATATAACAAGTAAAAGCGTGCTAAGTTCGACCGGGCCAAATCTGGGTACCCACCACCAGGAATTCCGTTAAAAATTTACGCTTATTAACTGAGTTTGTATTGGAATTATTTTGGCTTCAAGAAGTCATATCGGGATATCGGAACTTAGGGGGGGGGGGGGGGGGGGGCTTTATCTCCATATTGACCTATTCGGATTAAACTTGGTACTGATTTTGTAAGTCATACGATAGGATTCTGGTAAAAATTTCAGCAAAATCCGGCGAAAATTTAGGCTTCTAAGGGCTCAAGAAATCAAATCCGGGGATCGGTTTATATGGGGGCTACATCTATTTATAGACCGATTCGAATCATACTTGCCACGGATGTTGGAAGTCATAATTCAAGTCCTTGTTTGAAATTTCAGCCAAATCGGATGAATATTGAGGCTCATAAGGGCTCAAGAAGTCAAATCCGGGGATCGGTTTATATGGGAGCTACATCTATTTATAGACCGATTCGAATACTACTTGGAGTGGATGTTGGAAGTCATAACTGAAGTATCAGTTGAAAAATTCAGCCAAATCGGAGGAAAATTAATGCTTATAAGGGCTCAAGAATTCAAATCCGGGAATCAGTTTAAATTGAGGTTACATCCATTTATAGACCAATTCGAATAATACTTGGCATGGATATTGGAATTCATAATTCAAGTCTTTGTTTGAAATTTCAGCAAAATCGGATGAATATAGAGGCTCATAAGGGCTCAAGAAGTCAAATCCGGGGATCGGTTTATATGGGGACTACATATATTTATAGACCGATTCGAATTATACTTGGAGTGGATGTTGGAAGTCATAAACTAAGTCTTTGTTCCAAAATTGAGGCTCATAAGGGCTCAAGAAATCAAATCCGGGGATCGGTTTATGTGGGGACTATATTTGTTTATAGGCCGATTCGGATCATACTCGGCATAGATGTTGTAAGATATAACCTAAGATTTTGTTCCAAATTTTCACCACATCGGATGACAATTGAGACTTCCAGGGGCTCAAGATGTCAAACCCAGGGATCGGTTTATAGGGGGGCTATATCTGTTTATAGACCGATTTAGAGTATCCTCGGCATAGATGTTGGAAGTCATACTTCAAGCTTTTGTTCCAAAGGTTGATTTTGTAAGACTTCCAGGGGCTCAAGATGTCAAACCCGGGGATCGGTTTATAGGGGGCCTATATCTGTTTATAGACCGATTTAGATTATACTTGGCATAGATGTTGGAAGTCATACCTCAAGCTTTTGTTCCAAAGGTTGATTTTGTAAGACATAACTCAAGATTTTGTTCCAAATTTTAGCCACATCGGATGAAAATTGAGGCTTTCAGGGGCTCAAGATGTCAAATACGGCGATCGGTTATATGGGGGCTATATCTGTTTATAAACAGATTTAGATTATACTTGGAAATCAAAACTCAAGTCTTTGTTCCAAATTTTAGCCAAATCGGATGAAAATTGAGGCTTCTAAGGACTCAAGAAGTCAAATGGGGGGATCGGATTATATGGGGGCTATATCTATTTATAGACCGATTCGGATCATACTCGGCAATGATGTTAGAAGTCATAAATTAAGTCTTTATTCAAAATTTCAATAAGTCGGATGAAAATTGAGCCTTCCAGGGGCTCAAGAAGTCAATCCGGCGATAGGTTTATATTAGGGCTATATCTGAACCGATATGGCCCATTTAAATACCCAAAGACCTACACTCAAATCCCCAACGTTTTACATGTTCGACCGCTATCGTGTTTTCGACAGACGGACGGATAGGGCTACATCGACTCAGAATGCCGAGACGAACCAGAGTAAATATACTTTATGGGTCTTAGATCAATATTTCGAGTTGTTACAAACGGAATGACTAAATTAGTATACCTCCATTCTGTGGTGGTGGGTATAAAAATCTAAGACGATCTAGCCATATCTGTCCGTCCATCTATAAGTTGAAATCACGCTACAGTCTTTAAAAATTAAGATATTAAGCTGAAACATTGCACGGATTCTGTTTTTGTTCACAGGCAGGTTAAGTTAGAAGGTAAGCTATATCGGACTATATCTTTATATAGTCCCTGTATTTACCGATATGCCTATTTAAAGTCTTAGGCCTATTGAAGTCGCGTTTATTATCCGATTTCGCCGAAGTTGGGGACAATGAGTTGTGTTAGGCCCCTCGACATTCTTGTTCAATACTGGGAAGATCGCTTTAGATTTGGATATAGCTGCCATATAGGCCGATCTACCGACTTAGGGTCTTGGGTGCATAAAAGTCGCATTTACCGATTTAGCTGAAATTAGACACCATTGTCTATGCAAGGCTTCTCGAAATTCATGCCCTATATGGTTCCAATCGGTTTATATTTGGATATAGCAGCCATATAAACCGATTTCCCAGTTTATGTCCTTGGGCCCATTAGAAGAGCATTTATTACCAGATTTCGAGGTAATTTGGCACAGTGGCCTGTGTTAGGCCCTTCGACATCCGCTTTCAATATGGTTTCAATCCTTTTATACTTGGATATAGCGGTTAACATTCATATACAGGGTGGCTGATGAAAGCCGCTACCAAAAAAAAATGTAATAACTTTTTTTCTATTTAATAATAATAATTTAATAATTAATTTAATTAATTAATTAATTAATTTAATTAATAATAATTTAATAATTAATTTAATAATTTAATTTAACATGAATAAAAGAAAAATGTATTCCATACACCGAAAAAAAAATGTAGCAATATTCATCATTGTAGCAATATTCATCAGCCACCCAAGGTGATGGGAAGGTATCCATATTTCGACCCAGTCAAACTTAATGCCTTTTACTTGTTATTATTCCTATCTTTTCTTAAAATCGTTTATTCTATCATACGGTAAAGGCCGTGCCAAAACACACAAAAACAATGCTTCCATATTGGAGTGCAACTTTGTATGCGGAGGAAGAAGCAATCGCTTGCGCTAATGCATCCATAATGCGCTAGTTTCAGCACTACGATTTCCTGCATTACGCTTTTAGTTTCTCGGAATCAGCCATGGGTTGAATTTAATATCATCCTGGATGTGAAGAACGCAATTAATAGCCTCAGATGTTCTTCAAGCGCTCAGAGAGAACTTTTATATCCTATACTAGCGTGACAGGTTACTTATCTATAACTCTCAGGATGGAACGAGTGAATATGAGGTCACATCAGGAGCAGCGCAAGGATTCATACTTGGAGCGGATCTATGGAATGGAACCTATCCGGAACCTATCTTGTAGGATATGCTAACGACATCGCTGCATTCATCACGGCAAGAGACACGGAAGGCGCAGAGCGCAAACTACGACAGGTGATGCTAAGGGCTGGACTGGCTGGGTTCCTACGGCTTGAAACTTGCCATGCAGAAGACGGAGTTGATACTCCTAACGAGAAAAAATATCCTAGTGCATATGCACATTGACGACATACTGGTGAAGATCAAAAGATCGGTCAAATATCTAGGGATCCGACTAGATACAAAGCTGACCTATGCAGAGAAAATTCGGCATGCGCCAACAAAGGCCACAAGGATATCGGCGCAACTCAGCCGACTGATGGCAAACATAGGGGAGCCTCTTCCGAGCTGGCGCAGACTCTTAATAAAGACATGCAATAGTGAAGACATGCATCCTCCTTTATGGGAGTGAAATATGGGGCCAGACACTACACTACACTACAGCATGCCGAGCGAAATCCCTGCTCTCGGTACAGAGGACGTATCATCCTATCGCACAGTGGCGGAGCCCGGGAGGCGGTGATGAGATACCCCGAACAAGTACTGCGCAGGAAGAAGGTAGACCTGGACGTAGCGGCGTAGAGTAAGAATGCGGAGGTCTGGACGCAGACACAATGAAGATAATATGGATAAACACCAGATATGGCGTCCACCTCGAAGTTATGCGAAACCGGTACTGCGGTGGAAATAACCCCCAGGGGTGACACATGGTGGGTTTTTAGCCGGTACCGTTGAAAATTGAGTCCGACAATAGGCGAGAGACGTACTCGACACATGCGTAAAAGCATTTCCCATCTTGACCCGCAAAAAAAAGTTCTCAAAAGGGATAATAGAATAAAATGGGAACTTCGACTTCCACAAAAGCGTTATTATTAAATGAGTAAGAAGAAGACGAGAGTGTCAAAGAGTTTAGATGATTTAATTACACGAGGCATTTTATGTATAGGTGTTGCCTAACATTTTACACTAGTTTTAAAAATAGCGTTCCTGGACCACAGGTGAAGCGGTTCAAGAGGATTGATTACTTAGCTTTCGCAATCAAATGACAAAACATTTTGATTAATATCATTACAAATGGACTATGAACTGTTTCGAACATGTTTAACTAGCCCTCATGACTTTATATTCTATAGAAATACTTGCCGTTTTATTAGCATTCATTAAGCGGCGATGGTGGAAAGATTAAAGAGATTGGCTGTGTCACTCAAATTCGAAATAAAATGTGACTCAGTGACTATGATAATAGTTGCAAAAATTGAGGATGTTGAAGGAGGAATTAATGGCGGTGTCACAGGCTGAGTGTTAAGGTGAGGTATTGGTTGGATGCCATGTAAGGTAAGGTCGTTGAAAGAATAATCGGTTAACCAACAGACTCAATTAAGACTTCTTGGAGCTCATAAAGTCACATGGGCTGATTAGTTTATACGGAAGCTTTTTTCAACCTTAACAGCTGTAGTGGGGATTTGATACGATAAATAACCTACAAATTACTATGTAATAGGCTAGTTACAATACCATCTTTCAATATGATCCATTTGTAAACACATTCTACCAATACCAATAAGAAATATCTATTTCCGATAACTTTATTCGTTGCAATACTATTGTGATTTCAAACAGACGGTCGGACAGACATGGGCAGGTTGACTCATAATACTAAGAAGATACTTATGTGTATACTCTATAAGATTGCAGCTGATATTTCGAAGTGATACAAACTATATTATAGTCTCTATATTACAGTTCAAACGAAAGAAACCATACAATATAGAATGTATTTTAGAAATTAGAAACATTATATATATATATAGGGTAGACCGCACAACAAGCCGATTACTGACTTAGGTATATGTCCATAGTGGTATGGAGCGGATTTATATTCGCACCCTCTTTTCAACCTTACCTAACCAATATAATTAAAATTCATTAAATTTTCATTAACATTTAAGAGTGTCTAGGTATGCAAGGTTATTGCTTCCAATTATTCACCCTTTATCCGCCATCAATTCCTAATCAACTCTACAGATATTTTGCTACGTAATTTTCTTTTCACCATTGCCATAATTACAGTAGCAGTTATCATATAAATGCTTATTAGAAAATGTTTTCGTAGCTATTTGTAAAGTCTGTGTTAACAGAAATTTCTGTTGCCATAGTTTATAAGTAATGTTGTCTATTAACTAAGGGGTCAGCTGGAATGCCATAAGGTGTTTATGAATCCAAAATATTTATATAATTGTTAATTACAGAAATCAAAACAGTGTAAAATGAGCAACAAAAACTTTTTTCTAACAATTAGGAGTATGACAAGTAATTAAGTTTCAACTAGTAAATAAAAAAAAAACAATATATTGGGTTGCCTAAAAAGTAATTGCGGATTTTTCATATAGTCGGCGTTGACAAATTTTCTCAACGGCTTGTGACTCTGTAATTGCATTCTTTCTTCTGTCAGTTATCAGCTGTTACTTTTAGCTTGCTTTAGAAAAAAGTGTGCGAAATTTTGTTTACATTTGTTTGTTTGGCGTCAATTTTTATATGGAGCCCACAAAGGAGCATTTTCGTCATATTTTACTTTATTATTACCGTAAAGGAAAAAACTCGGAGCAGGTTGCTAAAAAGTTACGAGATGTGTATGGTGATAAAGCCTTAAAGGGAAAACAGTGTCAAAATTGGTTTCGCAAATTCCGTTCTGGAGATTTTTCACTTAAAGATGAGCCACGTTCAGGTCGGCCAAATGAAGTTGATGATGACCAAATCAAAGCATTAATCGAATTGGATCGTCATGTAACTGAGCGTGAGATAGGAGAGAAGTTAAATATACCAAAATACCAATAGTTAATAAAAATATATATAGTTGAAAATTGTTATAGCCCCAAACGGAAAGTGAAATAAAGCCCCAAACTTCTATGCATGAAACCAAAACAATGATAATTTGGGTATTCATTGAATTTTTTGGGGCTTTATTTCATTTCAAAAGTTAAGGTTTCATTTCACATGAAATTAGACCCCAAATTTGGATATGAGACAAAACCATAAGGCTTATTTTTGGACTTTTAATTCGTTTTACAAATATTTAAAACAAAACAATGTTCTGTGAATTTTTAGTCAATTTCCCACTTATTGGGTCATTATTTCATATTAAAATTGGGACTCTTTTTCATAAAAAATAAATCCGCAAATTTTGTGCCCTTGTTATACCCACCACCATAGGATGGGGATATCCTAATCTAGTCATTCCGTTTGTAACACCTTGAAATATTGATCTACGACCCCATAAAGTATATAAAGATCGTCTCCAAATGCTGTTTCGAACTAGCAATGTCCTTCCGTACGTCCGTCTGACGAAATCACGATAGCGGTCGAACGCGTAGAGTTAGCGCCTTTGAAATTTTGCATAGATACCTAAAATTGATGTAGGTCGTTGGGGATGGCAAATGGGCCATATCAGTTCTGATTTGGATATAGCTTCCATATAATCCGATCTTCCGATTTGACTTCTTAAGCCCATGGAAGCCACATTTTTTGTCCGATTTGGCTGAAATTTTGCACATAGTGTTCTGTTTTGATTTCCAATAACTGTCCAAATCAGTCAAGAACCTGATATAGCTCCCATATAAACCGATATTCTGATTTGATTTCTTGATCCCTTACAAGCCACATAGTGTTCTGTAATGACTTCCAACAACTGTGTCAAATACTGTCCAAATCGGTCAAAAATCGGATATAGCTCCCATATAAACCGATCTCCCGATTTGCCTTCTTGAGCTCCTGGAAATCTCAATTTTCATCCGATTTGGCTGAAATTTTGCATGCAGTGTTCTATTTTTAATTCCAATAAGTGTGTCAAGTACGGTTTACATCTGTGTATAAGATATAGATCCCATATAAACGGGTCTCTCGATTTGACTTTTTTAGCGCTTACAAGCCACGATTTTTATCTGATTTCCCTGAAATGTTGCATATAGTATTCTGTAATGACTCTCAACAACTGCGCCAAGTACGGTCCAATTCGGTCTATAACTAGATATAGCTCCCATATTTTAGCAGAATCCATGGTGGTTGGTTCCCAAGCTTCGGCTCGGCCGAACTTAGCACGCTTTTACTTGTTTTATTTTAGTTTGTGGTATTGGGTTGCCCAAAAAGTAATTGCGGATTTTTCATATAGTCGGCGTTGACAAATTTTTTCACAGCTTGTGACTCTGTAATTGCATTCTTTCTTCTGTCAGTTATCAGCTGTTGCTTTTAGCTTGCTTTAGAAAAAAAGTGTAAAAAAGTATATTTGATTAAAGTTCATTCTAAGATTTAATAAAAATGCATTTACTTTCTTTTAAAAAATCCGCAATTACTTTTTGGGCAACCCAATATTTTTTCATTTTATAGCGTCTTTATTTCATTTTTACTTTTGGGGTCTTATTTTATTATCCGAGGTATCCGATCAGAAACCTCTTCCCTTCCTTCCAGTTTTCCTATCGTCGCCTCGATTATACCGCGATGGTATGAGCTGCTCCCATCCTCAATCCATTCTCCCATGAGACTTAAGGCGAAACCTTCCTTCCAGGTTTCCTATCGTCGCCTCGATTATACCGCGATGGACTTAAAGACTTAAAGCGATGGGAGAATTGAGTGAGGATGGGAGCAGCTCATTTCATCGCGGTATAATCGAGGCGACGATAGGAAACCTGGAAGGAAGGGAAGAGGTTTCCGATCGGATACCTCTGATATCTGAGATGAACCTTGAAGTCGCGTGCGAAGCACTGCTGCCATCGGCACAGTCTTGGATTGACGGAACCCTAGTATTGCCATCTGGAAGATCATGTTGCACGGATGAATCAAAGCTAGAGGACAGAGTGGGCTTGGGGGGTCTACATTGAGAACCCAGGGACTGAGATCTGTTTTAAACTGCCTGACCATAATACGGTCCTGCAGGCGGAGATCCGGGCGATGGCGGAATGCGTGAAGTGGTGTGGTGCTAACGCGAGGACGTCGAGTGTGAACATCTTTACCGACAGTAAAATTGCCATAAGGGCAATAACAACCAGAATGGTAAGGTCACGAACAGTCTTGGAGTGTACGAAAGAGATAAACGCCTTCTCTGAGGATGGTAAAATCCGCATCGTTTGGGTGCCGGGCCATAACGGAGTAAGGGGAAATGAAAGGCCAGACGATTAGACGGTGAAGGTAAGAGTAAGGTAATGGTTAACACGAAGCTTTTCGGGCCGACGCAGTCCGAGTTAGGGGAGTGGACGACGTATGCGCATGCAACATCGTGGAATGAGGGATTGAATGGGCGGTCTAAGAATCCGGTAGAGGAAAGGCCACTTCTCCTTGAATCCGAGGAAGCAGAGTGCTTCAAGAGAGATAGAACGAAGGAGACGTTTTCAGCTTATAAGAGAGTGCTCAAGAAAACGAAAATCGGTAGTAAACCTTATGTCTACAATGAAGACTGCATAAAAATGGCCATTGTAGACGAGTCAAAACCACATAATAGGTTGAGTGAAGAATAATGGAAACTGGTGAAAAGTAAGCTATTATTTATCGTGTCAGAGTGCTTGAGGAATGACGCAAAAGAGATTCCCTTTCTTGGAAATATAGCCTCAAGGAGCGTTTATAAAATACTGGCCTTCGAAACAGGGTATACCATGGAGTGGCTTAGAGGCTAGCTGGACTACATTGGCGTTCTCGGTGTAAAACAAGTTTACTCTGCTTGTTAAGCCTACTATCTAAACAATCGTATTAGACATACACACATCATCATGGGTTAAAAACACTGACTTAAATATAGATTTAAGTCTAGTAATCCCCCACAAGTTTCATCTAAACACTAATTGGGTTTAAAGTTCAGTTTTCACTCGCAGCCTTCGTGTGATGAAAATGAAATTATAGACTAAACATTGTTGTAGTTATTGATTTCTTTAAATAAATTAATCAAATTAAAACAAAACCTATTATTCATATGCGTTTATGGGATTATAAACACCTTCAAATAAAGTAGAAAAACAAACGAGTTTATTAAGTTTTGTTAAGGGAAACTAGTTCAGAAGAAAAGCAAAAATAATTAGATATCTTCTTCAGTGAAATGGAAGTTGGATGCTGCTGTGGTGACGATGTTAAGTCTGCAACTAAATTCTTCACTAGCTAAGTAGAAAACCCAGGGATCAATAACTAACCTGCAACTCGTTCCCAAAAATCTACAGAGTGGTCGCAAAATGAGGTAAGTAAGTTGCCCCATTTTTAAACCAGGTTTCTTAAAGCTTCATTTTAAGATTAAAATAGGTTTCCTATTCCTACTCTCCTAAACTAAACTTAAACTAACCAATCACTGTCAAAACGCATTGGAAAGGTGAAACATTGAATTTTTGTATTCTCCTTGTCAGGTGGGGTAGTTTTGAAACCAACCCCATAGTAGATTCACGAATTTCGGATGAGCTATTATAAAGACTGCAAAATAAACTTTAGTTAATCGAACGAGTAGGAATTCTTAAAGCCATATCTCTTAATTATGAACAATTTGAAAAGAATTTCTACATCTTCGAAAGATTTTTAAAATCTTAAATGTTTTCCTAGAGATTTCAGATTTAAGCCAAAGTTGTCATTGTGTTCACTCTGTAAATATGTCAATGTTAAAGGAAACAACTACCTTAATTGTAATTATTTATTGTTGGGTGAGTATAAGTTGTACAACCTTTAGTATGATCATATGTCTAAAGTTGACCACCTTGCTAACAACTTGGAAGCAACTTGTACTCATATCAAACTGGTTAAGCTGATAGTAGATTTTATTGGATTTCAAAACATGTTTTAATCCTGTAACAACAATTTTTTTGTAAGTCAGATTTGATAAGATTAGTTTTAATTTAAACATAGGGTGTTAAGGTCATGATGTTGATGTATTATACTTGTTGCTGATACTTACTCATTGTGTTGCTTTTTCTGTGCTGTTTGTAGTTGGTGTGATGTTTGTTGGTGCAATTTTGTTTATTCTTCCAATTAATTGGATGGTGTGCTATTGTATTTTATATAGACTTATTTTGTAATGTTTCCAACACCTCGGTAGAGTTTTTGTGCGGTATGGTTTGGCAAAAATTTTTCGTTTTTTTTTTTTTTTTTTTTTTTTGTGTTTCTGTTTTTTGGTGTTGTAGCTTTTCTGTATTAAAATTTGTACTTTTATATTATTAAAGAAAAAATTTTTAGTACTCATTTCATGAGCATAGACTTTATGTCACCCATTCACAGAGAACTGCAGCGGTATATAGCAATTGCGGTGCACCGCGATCAAGCCAATCATTCACCTCTAATCAACGGAAACGGTAATGACAAAAACACAAATGATTTTGCGGCGTTGTCGAAGTGTACGTGTATGTATGTACATATGTACTTATGCTCATGTGTTTCTTGTATATGCGGTGGTATAATGAGTGTTTGCCAAAAACAATACAAACATCACAATTTTATTTTTAACACAAAAAAGTTTTTAAAAGAAAAAAATCCAAAAACTTATAGAAATCGGTATTCAGTAATAAAATTTAATATTAGCAATACTAATATGTATATTTTTTCAAACCCACCACCATAGGATAGGAGGTATATTCATTATAACCTCCACCATAGGATGGGAGTATACTAATTTCATCATTCTGTTTGTAACTCCTCGAAATATGCGTCTAAGACCCCATAAAGTATATATATTCTTGATCGTCATGACATTTTAAGTCGATCTAGCCTTGTCCGTCCGTATGTCTGTCGAAAGCACGCTAACTTTGAAAGGAGTAAAGCTAGCCGCTTGAAATTTTGCAATAATACTTTTTATTAGTGTAGATCGGTTGGAATTGTAAATGGACCATATCGGTCCATGTTTTGATATAGCTGCCACATAAAGGGATCTTTGATCTTGAGTTCTTGACCCTCTTGAGGGCGCAATTCTTATCCGATTTGGCTGAAATTTTGCAGAACGCCTTATGGCCTTATCGTTATGACTTCCAACAACTGTGCTAATTATGGTTTAAATCGGTTCATAACCTGGTATAGCTGCCATATAAACCGATCTGGGATCTTGACTTCTTGAACCTCTAGAGGACGCAAGTATTATCCGATTTGGCTGAAATTTGCAAAGAAAATCTGCGATCATTGAGCTCATCTCGAAAGAGGAACAAACAAAAAATTTATATACTTTGTTGGGTCCCAGATCAATATTTCGATGTGTTACCAACGGAATGACGACACCATCTTATGGTGGAGGGTATAAAAACCCTAACTCGAGAATAGCAAGGTACTTGTATTACTCAAGGGGCGGGAGTTATTGGCTTAGCTAGATCGAATGTATAAAGATGGGATCGTTTTTATACTCAGGTCCAGAACCAGTAATCTTCGTCAGAAGCCTTTTCATACCAGTGAAGAACATACGCAGCCCACAAATCACTAAGAAGATAATACTATCTGTAGCAATCCTAGAAATGCAAATTTGCCCATTAATACTCCATTAAAGTACAGGAGAAAACTTGTCACATATCAATGAGTGGTGTTTAATTCATGTTTAAGCTCAATGATAAGGGGCCTCTTTTTTATAGTCGAGTTCGAACGGCGAACCGCTGGACGACACCTCTTTAAAGAGAAGTTTTTCCCTGGCTGCCATACCATTTTCGCAAATGGCATAGCATCAGCAAACAGGAATTATTTCCCGAAGTGAGCTTATAGGCCTCAAATAAAATAAGAGAGTTAAGGAAGGCGCAACGGAGCGGGTCCTGTCCAACTAATGATATATATTATCTAGTTCATGTAGGTTGCAAAATGTGCAAAGTCAAAATTGTCAATACCAAAAGAACGAAAATTTAAATATTTCAGCATTCCTCTCTGGCTTTCATTATCGTACCAACAAGATGAGCTGAGTTAAAATCTACAAAGTAAGGCGGCATATCAGATAGCAAAATAGGATTCATGTCGTGAAACCTAGCGGCCCTAGCACTCCTAACAAAGTCGAATACCAAAAAACGCCTAGTCACATAGTCTCTTCTGCAAGTATCTAAAATGCACTCCTAACAAAGTCGAATACCAAAAAACGCCTAGTCGCATAGTCTCTTCTGCAAGTATCCGAGATAGTCTACGAACGTCCAGGAAAAAATTATTCTGATGTATTAGGTTGCCCAAAAAGTAATTGCGGATTTTTCATATAGTCGGCGTTGATAATTTTTTTTCACATCTTGTGACTCTGTAATTGCATTCTTTTTTCTGTCAGTTATCAGCTGTTACTTTTAGCTTGCTTTAGAAAAAAAGTGTAAAAAAAGTATATTTGATTAAAGTTCATTCTAAGTTTTATTAAAAATGCATTTACTTTCTTTTAAAAAATCCGCAATTACTTTTTGGGCAACCCAATATATATAGAGAAGGAAGTCCTTTTTCTAAAAGGAGAAGGTAATTTAGAGTATTTCTTGGTAGAAATAGCATTTTCTTTACAAAGAACCTAAGCAGCCTCTCAACCTGATCGAATCGTTGAAAACCCCAAAACTCAGCTCCGTTAAAAGAATAGACCTCGTCTTTTTAATCATGCAAAAGTAGAAAAATCACATATGATCTGTTTTTTTTTCACTATGTTAAAATATTCTACAGTTCATTCCAATAATTTTTTTCTTTGTTTTTTATTTTTTTTTATTTCATCTTTAGTCCCCACAAATTTTAAAACTTTTTGTTCATTTCATTTTTCAAATCTTGTTATTTGGGTCAAATTTTATTATTTCCCTTTTAAGAGATTTTGTACAATCAAATGAAACACTTATTCCCCAATATGGGTTTTCTTGATTTTTGACTTCTTTTATTTTTTCAAACACTTTTTTTTGTACACACCACAGTAGCTGAAACACGTCGGAAATGGTTTATTATTTTATTAGGAAATACAGCTCTAGTCACAGACAGAGAATCACCACTACGGCTTCAAACAGAATCGTAAACAAAAAATAATAAAAACGAGTTTTAATTCAAAGACGAGTACGACAAACGAGACTTTGGTTTTTTTTTTTTACTGCGGTACGTGTGTCTCGCAACGGAGCTAAGATGAAACTGGTCGAGTTAATAGTCTACACTAAGATTATATGCAACGGAACCTTACATTTACAACGTTAACGTGTGTTATTAGTTGTTCGCTTACTTGATGTTCGCTTGCTACCAATTGACAAATCGTTGCATCTCAATATCTACGGCTAGGTAAGTGCATATGAAAAACTTGCTGACATCTGGGTTCAAATGGGGTTTAATGTTCTTTATAGACAACTCTATCAAAACTAGGTTAAGTTATTGTCTAATCTGAACTTAGCTCCAACAAAACAATCGAACTTTGAAAACCTGAAGAGAGATAGAGAAAGAGTACGGGAGCATAGTGTACCAAAATCATTTATTGTATGAAAATGTATCTCCCCATCAGTACATTACCCATCACCGGTATTCATATGCTATACAATGAACTTTTAGTGACATCTGAGGTCTAGCCGGTTTTGTAATGAAAACTTCAAAAGGGAAATAATGACCTTGTGGGTATTTTTTTTTTTTATTATTGAAACTATGACTTTTGGCATGAAGCTGAAGCTGAAACTGGGGGAATTGGTTTTTGTGGTACAAAGAAGGTTCAATGAACATGTATATGAACTCGAGGTTATTGCGGGTTTTTATATTTCCAGCTAACTGAATCGTTGACGCAGCAATGTAACTAAAAGTTTTAGTGCAAGTGGATTTGGTAATGAAAATCGAAAGATTTTTTGGAATTATTATTGATGGAAAAAAATAAAAAAAAAAAAAATTCTCAAAGTTGGGTCAGGCATATATACCACTAGCTGACCCGGGACCTTTCCAGCTAACTGAATCGTTGACGCAGCAATCTAACTAAAAGTTTTAGTGCAAGTGGATTTGGTAATGAAAATCGAAAGATTTTTTGGAATTATTATTGATGGAAAAAATAAAAAAAAAAAAAAAATTCTCAAAGTTGGGTCAGGCATATATACACTAGCTGGCTCGGGACCTCTCCGCTGCTACTTCTTTTACTTTATATGGAACAAAACTAACTTTTGCAAATTTATTTTCGACAATTAAAGAGCTACGAAAAATAAAACATCTATATCGCTTGACTAATAGCATAACCAAATAAATGCCTTTATCTAAAACCCATATTATCTTTATTGGTCTACTCGGTCGCTCGAATGTTTTAGGGTCATTTAAGTTTGGATGTTAGATGAACTCCACTCCTAAAAAACTTTATTTGAGCTCGTTATTCCCATGGGGATTTTGGAATTGGGGAAGCTCCAGGGTGGTGGTAGGTGGGTTAAGGGGATGGTGCGGACCCTTAGTGTAGACTTCTGAAAGTGGGTATGAATTTCGTGGTCTACTTCCAAATACCTCTCATTTAAGCCCCATATTGCCATGATCGGTAAATATGTATGTCCGAATTAGGAGTGTTTTCGGGGGTGAGATGGTCCCCCAAACACTTAGACCTGAAAAAAATAAAGCATCGTTCTCTACTTTCAAATACCATTTATTTAAATCCCATATTTGTTTAAGGGGAGTTTATGGGATGAGGCGTTCCCCAAAACACTTGGCCCCAAAATTGTTTATCAAATTCGTGTTCTAATCTCAAAGACCTTTCATTTGAGCCACATATTGCCATGGTCGGTAAATTTTTACTCTTTGGAGGTTGTTTGTTTGGAGGAAGGGGCTTTGCGCTAAATATATGCTGTTTGTGGGGAAAATGTGTTTTGTGTTTTGGGGAAAAATATTGGTCCCGAAAGTGGGTATCAATTTCGTGCTCAACTCCCCAATACCTTTAACATTGAGATTGTCCGTAAAAATGTCCGATTTAGGGGTATTTTGGGTGTGGGGTGGTCCCCCAAACGTTTAGCCCTCAAAATTTTATCAGCATCATACTCCACTCTGAAATATCATTTATTCGAACCCCATATTGCCATTGGCCTCAAAATTGGGTATCAAATTCGTCTTTTAATCTTAAATACCTTTCTTAAGCCCCTTATTGCAGAAGTCAGCAAATATGTCCGGTTTGGGATATGAGCCCTAAAAACTATCAATACCGAACTCCACTCTCTTTAAGGCCCAAATTGGCATGGTGAGCTAATATGTCCTATTTGGGGGTTGTTATGGGGGGTGGATTGTCCTCTAGACAGTTTGTCTGGAATGGAATACCTTTCATTTGAGCCTCATATTCCCATAACCTGCAAAAATTTCCGGTTTAGGAGGTGTTTTGGGGAGTGGGGCGGCCACTCATTGACTTGGCCCTGAAAATATGTATCGGATTCGAGTTCCAATCTAAAATACCACTTTTTTCCCCATATTGTAATGGTCAGCAAATACGCCCTTTTTGGGTGATGTTATGGGGGTGGGGTGGCGCCATAGACACTTTTCCCCAATATTGATATCAGATTCATGCTTTTCTCCCAAATACCTTTTATTTTAGCCCCTATGGTCGTATAAATGTCCCCTTGGGGGGGTGTTTTTGGAGACGGGCGACCCCCAAACACTTGGTCCCACATTTGAATATCGCATTCGTATTCTACCCTCAAATACCTTTTATTGGAGCCCCATATTGCCATGGTCAGTAAATAAATCCTGTTTGGGGGGTGTTTTGGGGAAAGGGTGGACCCCAGAACTTGGTCCCGCATTTGAATACCAGATACGCATTCTACTTGCAAATACCTTTTATTGGAGTCCCATATTGTCATGGTCGGTAAATATATCCGATTTAGGGGTGTCTTGGGGGTTGGTGTGGTCCCCCAAACACTTGGCCCGAAAATTGGATTTAAGACATGTTTTCTAATTTTAAATACCTTTTTTTTGAGTTCCATATTGTCGTGATTGGTCTACATATATATTTGGTAGGTCTTGGGGTGGTGCGTCCCCCCTAGGTACTCCATCCGGAATTTGGATACCAAATTTTTGTTTTAAGGTTACTAGAAGAGATCATACAAAATTTCGCTTAAATGGCACCACCCATCTCAGAGATCTGGCGTTTCTGAAGATTGGGGTAAGGGGGAGCGCCCGCCCCTTCAGAAGTCAAAAAATTGAATACCCTATTTTCACCATTATGTACCATCTGTGATAATTTCCAGAAAATTGGTTCATCCGTTTTTGAGCCTATACGGAACAGACAAACAAACAAACCAACAAACAAAAATTGATTTTTAAATATAAGAAGAAGAAGCATGGATATGGTAAAGGCAAACCCACTGAAATAGCCCTTCACGACCTTGTCGGCTACATAGAGGGTTCTCTCGCTGTCAAGGTATATACAATGGTAACATTTCTTAAAATTGAAGGTGCTTTCAATAATGTAAAACCGACGTCAATCATGAAGGAGTTGGAGTTTCTAGGCATCAACTCTACCGTAAGAAAATTTATTAATAACTTACTAAAAGATGCATTACGGCAGGCTTGGGATCTGTGGATCTAAAAAGATGGGTCAGCAGAGGAACATCTCAAGGAGGTGTACCATCGCCTCTACTTTGGAATGTAGCCATTAACAATATATATTTGGCTCTGGAAGAAAAAGGTGTAAAAGTGGTCGCGTATGCTGATGACGTGGCAATTGCGGTTAGGGGAATGTTTCCCAGCACTCTAAGAGATATACTTCAGGAAGCTCTACGTGTAACCGCAAGTGGGCTACCGAAAGTGGGCTACCGAAAGTGGTCAAGGTATAAATCCGTGCAAGACAGAAATAGTTCTTTTCAGCAGGTGATACAAGTTGCCTACAGTGGCAGATGTCTCCTTGGGAGGAGAGAATGTTCCATTTACAGAAAGCACAAAATACCTAGGTGTTTGGCTGGACAGGAAATTGATCTTTCAAATCCAACATTTTGGAAAGAGCAAGAAAGGCAACTCTTGTCCCATACCACTGCAAGAGAGCCATTGGCAAAAGTTGGGGGGTGGTTTAGACCGCGAGTATATACTGCAGTTGTCAGAGCTATTATGCTATATAGTGTTGTGATCTGTTGGACGGCGCTTCAAAAGTACAACTACTGCTCAATACTTAACCGGATCCAAATTATGGCTTGTTTGTGCATCACAGCAGCACTTAGGACTACAACATCTGTTGCACAGAATTTAATGCTATATCTTATGTCTCTGGGCATTACGGTTAGACAAATTGCAGCGACCACTGCCGTGAGGTTAAGGAAGCTTTCTCATTGGAAAATATCCGATGTTCCAGACAGTGTTGATTACACCCTACCTGATCCGCTTTTTGATAAAAGGTACTGTACCACTATTCCTGATAGAACCGATTGGAACTATGATATCCCTGGTAACAGATGTTACATAGACTTTAATACGGATGGCTCCAAACTAAACGACCAGGTGGGCTTTAGAGTGTACTCTAAAGATCTAGAACTGGTCATATCGAAAAGGTTATCTGCTTGATCCTTGCAATTAAGGAAGTGGTGGAATGGACAGCCAGGCAATCATTAAATCCCTGGAGAACGTATTTCTGAACACAAATTCCACCCTCGACACTAGATCTCTCAACGAAAGGCTGAACAGTTCAAAATTCGCCTGTTCTTTATGCCGGGCCACAAAGATGCAAATGCAAATTTTAGCCATGAACATTCCGCTAAGGAACTGGGGCAAACTTCTCACATATCAATGAGTGCAGTCCGATTCAAGCTCAAGCTTAATGATAATGGACCTCCTTTTTGTAGGCGAGTCCGAACGGCGTGCCTCAGTGCGACACCTCTTTGGAGAGAAGTTTTACATAGCATAGTACCTGACAAATGTTGCCAGCATTAGGAAGGGGAAAACCACAGCTGAAAATTTTTTTGTGTTGGTCTCGCCAGGATTCGAATCCAGGCTTTCAGCGTCATATGCGGACATGCTAACCTCTGCGCTACGGTGGCCTCCGGGCCACAGAGATATCCCAGGGAATTGTAAAGAGGACGAGCTTGGGAAACTAGGAACTACCCTACACATTCCTGGGATACTGGAATCTTTGGGTATGCCTCGAGCAACATGTAAACTAAGTTTTCAGGAGCAGGCCCGAAAGACAACGACTAATAGATGATCACAAAGAAGGGGCTGTGAGCATTCCAAAACTATGTGGCATAATCTAGACTCATTGGCTAGAATAGAGTCTCAGTCATTGTGTCCGTCATGACAGGTCACTGTCTAATCGGAAAACATGAAAAACAGACTAAAGGTTGCCAGCAACGACTTTTGCAAAAACTGTGAGGACATCCAAAAATAAGAGACTATAGAACACCTTCAGTGTGTGTGTCCCGCACTAGCTGTCAGAAGGAGTTCCACTTTAGGTTCTCATTTCTTTGAGAAGCTGTCTGATTTAGCGGATGTGAACATTCGCAAATTATAGGACTTTTTAAATAGATCTGCATGGTTCAACGTTAGGAACTAGAAGGCATCTTCCATCTTCTGTTCCTGTGGTATCACATTGGACGAAAACATCTAAGTGAGTCTAATGGCAGACTGCCACTTAAACCTAACCTAATCTGGGTCAGGCAGAACCTTGAATACCCATTAACAAGTATTTTGCTGAAAACCTTCATACAAATGATCCCAAATCGATGAATGAATAAAGCTTAAGAAACAAAATAGGGGATGAAGTTTATATGGGAACTATTTCTAGAAGGATTTGAAGGAAAAAGATCATAAGTTGGATTTTTTGAACGCAATGCATGAGGGAGGATGTATAGGGTTAAACCCGACTCTACTCTATGCCTTAGAAAAGTTTTCTTTTTTTTTGAATTAAGGAATTAAGCCATCTTCTAATGGTCTTTTTAAACCAAAAACCTAAGAGAATTACATTTCATTCAACAATATGGTCTCATAATTAATTGCGAAGAAGAGATGTATGTCACTTTACCGTAGCAGTTATTCATTACATTCATTATATTATGCATCGATTCATATCTTTTACCTATGTAAATTTTACAAGTTAGTCCAAACTTAAATGTTTTTTTAATAATATTAAGGTCAGATGAGTAGGGCGACAGGTTTTTAAAGGTCAGTGTCATTCATATGTGAATCTCTAAAATCATTCTTAAAATCTAAAAGTATTATAAATCTTAGGGGAAAACTTGTTCCAACAGATTGTTATACCCACCAACGCACAGTGGGATAGAAACGAAAAAAATTATTAAAAAATATGCCATTAGAGATCAATAACTTTTTGAGGTGTTTTCGAGATCATGTGCATAAAATTCTAACAAATCTTCTAGAGATTTTGAATTTTGCAGATAAAGTGTCTTAAAAAAGCCAAAAATAAATTCAAACCGATTTTTTTTTACGAAAAGTCTTCTAAATACCCATTTCGGATAAGGAAAATTTCAAAATCGGCCATTTTTTACTAAATTTGCTACAAACAATGTTTGGTGAAAACATTTTTTGCATATGTTTAGGGGACAAATGAAGTAAAAAACCACATTAGCCCGAATAGGGCATCTCGGCTTTGCATTTTGAGAACTATAGGGGGTTTTCCAATTTCTTTGTAATTGCCTATTTTGAAGTACATCTAGCACCCGTTTAAGTTGTCATACTTTGTTCAAATTTCACTTAAAACGAATCTACAATATGCCCTCTTTACAAAAGAGGAACAAAAAGTAAAGCTATTTATTGGGTTGCCCAAAAAGTAATTGCGGATTTTTCATATAGTCGGCGTTGACAAATTTTTTCACAACTTGTGACTCTGTAATTGCATTCTCTCTTCTGTCAGTTATCAGCTGTTACTTTTAGCTTGTTTTAGAAAAAAGTGTAAAAAAGGTATATTTGATTAAAGTTCATTCTAAGCTTTATTAAAAATGCATTTACTTTCTTTTAAAAAATCCGCAATTACTTTTTGGGCAACCCAATAGAAACCCATAGGATGAGTGTATACTTTTCTAGTCATTCCGTTTGTAACACCTCGAAACATTGGTCTAGGCCCCATAAAGCATATACAATCTTGACCGTCCCGACATTGTGAGTCGATCTAGCCATGTCCGTCCGTCCGTCGAAATCACAATTGCGGCCAAACGCGTAAAGCTACGTGCCTGAAGTTTTGTACAGATACTTAATATCTGTAGGTTATTGGGGATTGCAAATGGGTCATATCGGTTTAGATTTGGATATAGCTCCCATATAAACCGATCTCCCGATTTGATTTCTTGAGCCCTTACCAGCCGCGATTTTTATAATAAATACAATAAAACCAGTAAGGAAAAGCAAAAGTTGGACGGTGCTGACTTTATAATACCCTACACCTACATTATAGGTACAAAGTGGAAACTATATCTAATTCTGAACCAATTTTGTTGGACCTCGGCGGATCTTTTTAGATGGGTTATTAAACAATCCGTATCAAATTTCAAGCAAATATGTTCAAACTGTAATAAATACGGTTGACAAATGACAACATTATTGTAAATTACCCAAAATCTGACGAATATATATATGCCAGCTATATCTAAATCTGAACCGATTTCGACCAAACTCGTTATATATTGTGGTAGTCGTCGAGGAAAGCGTTGAACATAATTTTGGGAAGATTGGTCAATAGATGCGCTTGCAGTGCCTGTAGAAGTGAAAGTCGGGCGATATACATATATGGTAGCTATATCTAAATCTGAACCGATTTCTATGAAATTCACCAGTAATATTGAGAGTCATAAGAAAATCCCTCCTGCCAAGTTTCGAGAGAATCGATTAAAAAATGAGCACTTTATTGCAATATTTCTCAAAATTGGAAGAATATATATGTGGCTGTTACATCTAAATCTGAACCGATTTCGACCAAACTCGTTATATGTTGTGGTAGTCGTCGAGGAAAGCACTAAACATAATTTTGGGAAGATTGGTCAATAAATACGCTTGCAGTGGCTCTAGAATTGAATATCGGGTGATATACATATATAGCAGTTATATCTAAATCTGAACTGATTTCTATGAAATTCACCAGTAATATTAAGAGTCATAAGAAATCGATTAACAAATGATCACTTAATTGCAATATTTCTCATAATCGTACGAACATATACATGGGAGCTATATGTTCGTTGTTGTTGTTGTAGCCAAATTTTCATGTGGAGTTGGCGATCCTCGTCATACTCCTGATGTGAGCAAACTCGTTCCGGTCCAAAGGACCGATCGCCGCGGGAACATGGTGGCCATTGGTTATTTAAAGGCACCAATAACTTGTCACATCGAGCCTCATATGCACTCAGTATTTGTGCAAGAGCCGGTGCTGCCCGGCCTCTCACTGAGACTCTCTCAGCTCGCTACCGCTGATTGACCGCGAATGCCGTCTGTCGAAATCACGATAAAGGTCGAACGCGTAAAGCTAACCGCTTTAAATTTTGCACAGATACTTCATATCGATGTAGGGCGTTGGGGATTGCAAATGGACCATATCGGTCCAGATTTAGATATAGCTCTCATATGAACCGATCGCCCGATTTGACTTCTGAGCCCCCGGAAGCCCCAATTTTTGTCCGATTTGGCTGAAAATTTGCACGTGGTTTTCTTTTACAACTTTCAACATCTTTGTTAAGTACGGTCCAAGCCGGTCTGTAACCTGTTATAGCTCCCATATAAACCGATCTCCCGGTTGGACTTCTTGAGGCCCTGGAAGCCTGAAATTTTGCATGTAGTGTTCTGTTATATGACTACCTACAACTGTGCCAAGTACGGTCCAAATCGGCCTTTAACCTGACAAAAGTTTGGTATGTAGAATTAAATTATGCCCTACAACTTAAGCAATCAAATCAATTTGTGTTTGTTTGTTTGTGTGTTCCTTATAGACTCAAAAAACGCTGAACCGATTTTCTTGAAATTTTCACAGAAGGTGCATAGTGAGCACGTGGTGAAAATAGGGTACTAAATTTTTTGATATCTAAAGGGGGGCGGACCCTTCCTCTAACCCTAACGCCAGGAACGCCAGATCTCGGAAATGGGTGGTGCGATTTAAACGAAATTATTTGTGATCTCTTAAAGTAACCTAAAAACTAAAAATTTGGTATTAAAATTCCGGATGGATGACCTAGGGGGGCCGCCCCACCCTCAAAACCTACCAATTATATACATAGGCCAATCACGACAGTATAGGACTCAAATGAAAGATATTTAAAATAAAAAAACGTATCTGATATCCAATTGTCGGACCAAATGTTTGGGGGACAACCCCGACCCCAAAACACCCCTTAATCGGACATATATACCAACCATGGCAATATGGGACTCAAATGAAAGGCATTCAAATGTGGGACCAAGTTTCTGGGGTTCAGGCCCTTCCCCAAACAGGACTTATTTGCTGACCGTGGCAATATGGGGCTTCAAAAAAAGGTATTTGAATATAGAATACCCATCTGATATCCAAATGTGGGACCAAGTGTTTGCCCCTCCCCCCCCCAAAAAAAAAAAAACCCTAAAGAGGACAAATTTACGACCATAGCAATATGTGGCTCAAATGAAAGATCATTGGGAGTTAAGCACGAATCTGATATCAAAATTCGGGAAAAAGTATCTATGGGGCCACCCCACACCCATAATACCCCCGAAACCGGTCATGTTTGCCGACTACGGAAATAAGGCGTTCAAATGAAAGGTATTTGGGAGTAGACCACGTATTGGATATCAACATTCGGGACCAAATGTCTAGGGGACGTCCCACCCCCATAACATCCCCCAAATAGGACGTATTTGCTCACCAGGACAAATTGGATATTCAAACCAGTGGAGATCGGTATTGATAGTTTTTAGTGCCTATACCCCAAACCGGACATATTTGCTGACTTTTGCAATAAGGGGTTTAAATGAAAGGTATTTGAGATTAGAAAACGAATATATCCAATTTCGAGGACAATGGCAATATGGGGTTCAAATAAATGATAAAGGGTGATTTTTTTGAGGTTAGGATTTTCATGCATTAGTATTTGACAGATCACGTGGGATTTCAGACATGGTGTCAAAGAGAAAGATGCTCAGTATGCTTTGACATTTCATCATGAATAGACTTACTAACGAGCAACGCTTGCAAATCATTGAATTTTATTACCAAAATCAGTGTTCGGTTCGAAATGTGTTCATTCACCGTTCAGCGATGAGGCTCATTTCTGGTTGAATGGCTACGTAAATAAGCAAAATTGCCGCATTTGGAGTGAAGAGCAACCAGAAGCCGTTCAAGAACTGCCCATGCATCCCGAAAAATGCACTGTTTGGTGTGGTTTGTACGCTGGTGGAATCATTGGACCGTATTTTTTCAAAGATGCTGTTGGACGCAACGTTACGGTGAATGAACACATTTCGAACCGAACACTGATTTTGGTAATAAAATTCAATGATTTGCAAGCGTTGCTCGATAGTAAGTCTATTCATGATGAAATGTCAAAGCATACTGAGCATCTTTCTCTTTGACACCATGTCTGAAATCCCACGTGATCTGTCAAATACTAATGCATGAAAATCCTAACCTCAAAAAAATCACCCTTTATATAGATGTATCAGAATATTGCAGGGTTAAGTGTTTGGGGGACTACCCCCTCCCCAAAAAACCCCTAAATCGGGCATATTTACCGACCATGTCAATATGGGGCTCAAATGAAAGGTATTGGGGAATAAAGCACGAAATTGATACTAACTTTCAGAACCAACTTTCTAGGGGGCCTATTCCTTTTCCAAAATACCCCACAAACAGCAATTATTCACTGACCGTCGCAATATGGGGCTCAAATAGAGGTATTCGGGAGTAGAATAAGAAACTGATATCCAAATGTAGGACCATGTTTTGGGGCACCACTCCTTCCCCTCAAATGAAAGGTAATTGAGATTAGAAAACGAATTTGATTACCAATTTTGGGGCCAAGTGTTTGGGGGACGCCTCATCCTATAAACTCTCCTTAAAACAATGGCAATATGGGATTTTAATAAATTTTATTTGAGAGAAGAGCACGATGCTTATATTTTTTTCAGGACCAAGTGTCTGGGGGACCAGCTTACCCCCAAAAATACTCCTAATGACACTCCATGAGAATATGGGGCTGAAATAAAGTATTTTAAGAATGAAGTACATCTAACATCCAAACTTAAATGAGCCTAAACTCTCCGAGCGAATTCGTAAACCACTAAAGATCATATGGGATTCAAATTAAGGCATTTATACTATGTTATGTTATACTGCTAGTTAAGCGATATGCATATACTATTGTCGTAGCAAAAGCTCGTTAATTGTCGAGAACAAATATTCAAAGGATAATTTTGTTCCATATGAAGTAAAAGAAGGCGCAGCGGAACGGACTCGGCCCAGCTAGTTTTGTATAAATATTTAGCAGTATCCATGGTGGTGGGTTCCCAAGATTCGGCCCAGCCGAACTTAGCCCACTTTTACATGTTTTTAACTATTTTATTTATTTTTTTTTTTACAGTTAAAAAAAAAATATTCCTCAGTGTCCTCTTGAAGCTGTGTTCGAAACTAAATTTAGGTTAAGATTGCAAGTATCTACAGTTTAGAGCGAAAACCTTTTGTTCATTTATAAAATATCATGAGTTTCTGGAAAACCGCATGCCTGTACTTGCCTTTCGTTTCTTTGTAATTTGCAACAGAATATTTTAATCTTCTTGTTTTCTGGAAAAGTTCTGTGTGACAAAATGTTGGAAAATATTATTCCCACTAATAGCACTCACCCCACAAATGAAACATTACGCATTTACAAATTAATAAAGCCTAAGAGCTTTCTTATGAACTTTGAGATGGGTAAGAGTTTTTAAGAAAAACCCCATAGTTGACCATATGTAGTTGTTAATATTAAAAACAAAACACTTTGTTTATTTTTTAATATTCTTATTAACATAACGAGTCGCTCAAAGAGAAATGGTAATTGAAGATGTTCAAGCTTAAATAAGCCGTAGAATTGATTTTTTTTGTAAATGTACTAATTTAAACTAATTCAAAATAAAGTTGTTCTGCTGATGAAAATGTTAAATTTCCCTCTTCCTAAATTTGAATGTTTACGAGGGCTGTTCGGAAACTTCGTAGCCTAGCACAAAAGCGCGGTATAAACAGAAAAAAGTTAAGTGTTTTGGAAACTTCCATCTCTGTTATGAACATGTTAAATTTTGTTTCGATCTGGCAACTCCTTCATGTAGAAACAGGTGTTCACAAAAGAAGCATCCGCGATTTGTCATTAAATATTTACATAAAAAAGGTTTATCGGGACAAGAAATTCGTAATGATATGGTGAATTCAAAATAAAGTTGTTCTGCTGATGAAAATGTTAAATTTCCCTCTTCCTAAATTTGAATGTTTACGAGGGCTGTTCGGAAACTTCGTAGCCTAGCACAAAAGCGCGGTATAAACAGAAAAAAGTTAAGTGTTTTGGAAACTTCCATCTCTGTTATGAACATGTTAAATTTTGTTTCGATCTGGCAACTCCTTCATGTAGAAACAGGTGTTCACAAAAGAAGCATCCGCGATTTGTCATTAAATATTTACATAAAAAAGGTTTATCGGGACAAGAAATTCGTAATGATATGGTGAATGTGTTAAGTGAAAGTGCTCCGTCACATGCAACAGTAAACAAGTAAGAGCGTGCTAAATTCGGCCGGGCCGAATCTTATAGACCCTCCACCATGGATCGCAATTGTCGAGTTCTTTGCCTGATATCTCTTTTTTAAGAAAACAAAGAATAATGAATAAGAACTGTTATGATATTGGAGCTATTTTTTCTAAAGCAAGCTAAAAGGAACAGCTGATAACTGACAGAAGAAAGAATGCAATTACAGAGTCACAAGCTGTGAAAAAATTTGTCAACGCCGACTATATGAAAAATCCGCAATTACTTTTTGGGCAACCCAATATATCAAGTTATAGTCAGATTCGGACGGTAAATGAATGCTAAACATTGTAGAAGTCATTGTGTAATATTTCAGTTCATTCGGATAAGAATTGCGCGTTGTAGGGGCTCAAGAAGCAAAATGATAGGTTTATATGGGAGCTGTATCAAGCTATTGATCGATTCAGACCATATTAGACACGTATGTTGAAAGTCATGAGAAAAACCGTTGTACAAAATTTCGGCCAAATCGGATGAGAATTGCGCCCTCTAGTAGCTCAAGAAGTCAAGATCGCAGATCGGTTTATATGGCAGCTATATCAGGTTATGTACCGATTTGTGCCATGCTTTCGACAGACAGACTCCAAGAAACCCATGGTACGACCAAGAGTGTCGAGATGCTACTGAAGCCAAGAATGCAGCATATAGATCAACCCTGCAATCAGTAGCAACGATGCCAGATGAAGGAGAGGTATCGTGAGAAAAGGAGAGAGGAGAAACGTCTATTCCGCAGAAAAAAAGGGAATGGAAAGACGTAAGTGTGAGCGAATTGAGATGTACATGGGTCAGAATGAAGTCCGGAAATTCTACCAAAGAATTAAACATCAAACCGATGGCTTTGGTGCAGGCACAACCTCCTGCACAAGAAGAAAATCTGGTAACTGACACTGATAACATGCTGAGGATATGGAAAGAACATTTTAACCAACTGCTAGTGTCCGATGTTGGTGGCGAAGAGGATACCGCAGAACCAATCCCTGATGATGGTATAGAATGTTTACCTCCTAGTAAGGATGAGGTCCAAGTAGCAGCGACCCGACTGAAGAACAACAAGGCAGCAGGAGCCGACGGAATACCCGCTGAACTATTTTAAGACCGGAGGCGACACGCTGATAAGGCGTATGTATTATCTTATCTGCGCAATCTGGCTAGAAGAACGCATACCCGATGATTGGAACCTCAACATAGTATGTCCCGTACACATGAAAGGGGACAAGACGGAATGTGCCAACTACAGAGGAATAAGTCTCCTCCCCATCGCATACAAGATACTCACGAGCGTACTTTGTGAAAGATTGAAACCTAAAGTCAGTGAGATAATTGGGCTCTATCAATGCGGCTTTAGACCTGGTAAATCCACCCTAGACCAGATATTCACACTGCGCCAAATCCTGGAAAAGACCCGAGAAGGACAAATCAACACCTACCATCTCTTAGTTGACTACAAAGCCGCCTTTGATACTCCTTTACGTTCAAAGGTATTTCAAGCCATGTCTGAGTTTGGTATCCCTGCATTAATAAAACTCTGCAGGATGACGCTTGCTGATACGCGTTCCTCAGTAAGAATAGGAAAGAATCTCTCCAAACCATTTAATACCAAACGAGGTTTCAGACAAGGAGATAGCCTATAGTGTGCAGCCTATCTTTAACATCCTGCTGGAGAAGATTATACGAGATGCAGATGTGAATAGAAATGGCACACTAATCACAAGAGAACACATGCTACTCGCCTATGCCGACGACATCGATATCATAGGTCAGTCACCGGAAGTAGTAACTGCAGCCTTTGAAAGAATCGAAAGAGAGTCAGTGAAAATGGGTGAGGCTGTAAATGAAGATAAGACGAAATGGATGGTTTCAGCTCCCAAAAAGCCTTGCACAACCGAGCAGATAAAGAAAATGGAGAAAGTTGGGAACCACAACTTTGAGACAGTCAGTAACTTTATCTACCTCGGCAACGCCGTAACCGAAACGAATGACACCAGTTTTGAGATTAAGCGAAGAATAATACTGTCAAACAGATGCTACTTTGGACTAAGTAAGCAGTTTAGAAACAAGGCCACCTCTCGACAGACGAAGACTACACTATACAAGACACTGATACTACCCGTGCTGTTATATGGTTCTGAAGCATGGGTACTTGTGAAAGCAGATGAGGCATGGCTTGGAGAATTTGAGAGAGAGATTCTTCGTAAAATATTGGGTTGCCCAAAAAGTTATTACGGATTTTTCATTTAGTCGGCGTTGACAAATTTTTTCACAGCTTGTGACTCTGTAATTGCATTCTTTCTTCCGTCAGTTATCAGCTGTTACTTTTAGCTTGCTTTAGAAAAAAAGTGTAAAAAAAACTATATTTGATTAAAGTTCATTCTAAGTTTTATTAAAAATGCATTTACTTTCTTTTAAAAAATCCGCAATTACTTTTTGGGCAACCCATATATGGACCAGTTTGCGTTAACGGAGAATATAGGCGACGTATGAACCACGAGCTGTATGATGACGATAGCATAGTTACACGCATCAAAATCAACGGCTGCGTTGGCTAGGTCATGTTGTCAGAATGGATGAAGAAGCTCCAGCAAAGAAGTCTTTTGAAGGCAAACACGGTGGTACACGCAAACCGAGAAGACTAAAAGCCCGATGGAAAGATCAAGTTGTGGGATACACCTCGAAACTTGATGTCAGAGATTTTAGAATGAGCGCAGAAGATCGAGGCGCTTGGAACGCCATTCTACGTTCGGCTAGTGGAACAAATATTCTGTCGTAGCCAATTAAAGTAAATAAAATTGGGTTGCTTAATTTAAACGTGGTCATACAATCATTGAAGATGAACCACGTAGTGGACGTCAAAAAACAACAACAACGAATAAAAATGCGTTAAATAGCTAATATCATGGACATCTCAAATGATCGAGTCCATTTAATATTGCATGAAGAACTACAGATGAAAAAGCTTTCTACAAGATGGGTGCCGCATTTGTTAACAGTCGACCAAAAAACGCATAAGAATGAACATTTCTCAAGCTTGTTTGGATCGTTTTAGGCGAAATAAAATGGATTTTAAGCGTCGTTTCATAACTGTTGATGAGACATGGATCCACCACTATAATCCAAAATAAAATTTCAAACTATGGACTGAAGCTGGAGGAAGTGCCCCAAAGAAGGCAAAAACAATTCAATCGGCTGGTAAGGTTATGGCAACGGTTTTTGGAACTTCAAAGGTATTTTATTGATTGTATCATTGCAACCTTTTGGAACAATTAAATGTACAAATTCGAGAAAAACGTCCTGGCTTACAACACGAAAAAAATAATTTTTCATAAAGACAACGCACAAGAGTGTTTTAACAACGGCTAAAATCAACGAATTAAAGTACGTGTTGCCACCCACCTTATTCTCCTGATTTAGCTCCCAGTGAATTTTACCTGTTCCCAAATCAAAAAAAAAAAAAAAATCCTTGCTGGCAAGCGTTTAACCTCAAATGAAGATGCAATTACAGTTGTAAACCGCTATTTTGAATAGAATTGCTAGATACGCGTTGGACTAAGTGTATGAAGTTTCAGGAGATTATATTGAAAAATAAATATATTTTTGAAGAACTAACTATTCTCTTTCATTGATAGGCTAAGAAGTTTCCGGACCGCCCTCGTAAGTATCAAAGCAAAGACATCCCAGTTTTAACTACCAAGTTAGTTCAGTGGCATTCACTTCATTATAATAGAAAGAATAGGTTTGATCCAAAGTTCAATTAAATGTTAATCTTGGCTTTTGTGTTAAATTTCAAATGCTGAGAAAACCGCAATAAAAAAATCTCACTTCATAATTCGCAGAATATTCATACTCACATGACAATAGTTGAAAAACTAGTTGGAGAGGAAAAATCTTATATTTCGTAATACGTTTCTACAATTGTTGCATTTAACTTCTTAATCAACAGTACAGACACACAAATATAAATGAGTATATACTCGCTTATATATTTTTTGGCATACTTAACAAAATGTTGTAGAGAGTCAAAGTAAAACCACCAAAAATGACTTATTGAGATATCATAAGGTGGGTACCATGGGTCGGGTTTTTAATACTACTAGCCCACGCTTCGCTATGCCTTCTTCAATAGACAGAATAAAAATTCTCTTATATTCATAATCTCAACTCATAGGTGTATCTTGGCTTCAAATATACTCCACATTGTTGGCATACACTACTTGCCAATACTATTCGGTTGAATGCAGTGCATATTTCAAAAAGTTAAGATTGTGCAGCCACACAGGCACTTTACCCAAAATATTCCTTTTTATACCCACCACCGAAGGATGGGGGTATATTCATTTTGTCATTCCGTTTGCAACACATCGAAGTGTCCATTTCCGACTCTATAAAGTATATATATTTGTGATCACCGTTAAAATCTAAGACTATCTAGCCATGTCCGACCGTCTCTCTGTTGAAATCACGCTACAGTCTTTAAAAATAAAGATATTGAGCTGAAACTTTGCACAGATACTTTTTTTTCTATAAGCAGGTTAAGTTCGAAAATGGACTATATCGGACTATATCTTGATATAGCCCCCATATAGACCAGTCCACCGATTTAGGGTCTTAGGCCCATAAAAGCCTTGTTTAGAGCCTTTAAATGTGGATGGAACAAAATTTGACACTACTGCCATATATGCTTCATTTGAGTATCATATTGCCATTATTGGGCTACATGTCAACTTGTATTTACTCTATTCTCAAATACCTTGAATTTTAAGCAAATCACATAGTGTAAGCAAAATTGCTGTACCCTCTGTTCTTTTCTTGTTTTAACTCTCCGCCAACTATTGGGTTGCCCAAAAAGTAATTGCTGATTTTTTAAAAGAAAGTAAATGCATTTTTAATAAAACTTAGAATAACCTTTAAACAAATATACTTTTTTTACACTTTTTTTCTAAATCAAGCTAAAAGTAACAGCTGATAACAGACAGAAGAAAGAATGCAATTACAGAGTCACAAGCTGTGAAAAAATTTGTCAACGCCGACTATATGAAAAATCCGCAATTACTTTTTGGGCACCCCAATATTATATTTATTATGTGCATAGTGTGACGACACAATTAGTTACTTTGACTCCTTTTAATGTTTATTTCAATTTTGAAATCAGTGCGTTACCAAAGTTGTATTTAACTGTTGCCAAATTATAAAACAGCAGAAGTCATTGTCCATAGCCGCAGCTTAAGCTACTGACTGACCTTACTACCAAATAGGGTCACATGCATTACACCAGCGCACCAATAGTGACCTCTTTTAGCATACTCTTTCTCTCCAATATACCAGTCATCTTACGGACGCCTCAAACCTATAGCGAAGGGTATAATACAAATAAAGAACACACTATGGTACCAGTGACACCAGTTTAAACTTAATGAATTGAAATCCAATAGTTTGTTGCATATTTTTAGGATGTACTGTTATTTGTATTGCTTTGTATATTACACTGCCTAAAACTATGCTTCAAAGTTAAATAACACCTACGTAAATTGAACGACAAATCGCAAATACCAAGTGAAGTTGTCATTATTCAATTCATGTATGGAGGTTCAATTTAATGCATGATGTCATAAAAGAAACTGGGGCTCAATTCTCTTTGCATGAAAACACAAAACGAAAAGTTTCTTTTACGTTTTCATAGCATATCTGATTCCTGATTTGGTATGGTGTTTTAAGGCCGCAGTAGCCACAATTTAGGTCCTATCGTGTGAAATTCTTACAAGGTTCTATTCAGTATTTCAAAAGTTATACAAAATTAAAGTATGAGATTTCAACATAAGTTTCATGTGTTATAAGTAATATGTACGTAAGTTCGGTGGTGTAGGGTATTATATAGTCGGCTCCGCCCGACTTTTTCCTTTCCTTAGGGTTTTTTTTAATTTGTATCCAAAGAACAATTTCAACTAAAATGTTTGGGAAAATCAAGTTTTGCGGTAATTTTTATAAAACCAGAATTTTGGGGAAATTTTCAGATAAAATCAAAGTTTTGTGGACATCATGCAATAATTCGTTATAAAAAATCGCATTTGTATTAATTTTCTCACAATTATTAAAGAAGAAGTTGTCCACAAAATTTTTTATAAAATTTTAAATTTGCAAACATTTTACAATAAAAACAAAATTTTTTATACCCTTAACTATAGGATGGGAATATACTAATTTCGTCATTCTGTTTGTAAGTCCTTGAAATATTCGTCTAAGAACCCATTAAGTACAGCGGTCAAAAAAAGTATTCATCATTAGCAAAATTGATAATAAATTCACTTATTTTGGGTAATTGAAGAAAATTTAAAGTAAACAAATAATGCAGTTTTGTGCAATAGTTTATTTTTCGAAATATGTTTTAAAATAAATTCAAAAAATAAATTTAATTAGCGCAAAAAATGCAATTTTATATAATAACACCAAAAACAGAACAAAAAAAGTATTCATCATTGATGTGCTATCATCAAAGTCAAATTCAAATATTATTTGGGAATCCCCCTTTTCTGTTTTATTTAGTAAAGGAGGCTTTGCCCTTGACAGCAAATATTTAATTTCATTGAAAATATAGTTTTTGTCAAAATGGGTCGTAAGCAAAACGAGGTTTCTGATGAGGTAAAAGTTTTGATAATAAAACACCACAGGAATGGTTTAACTCAAAAAACTATCAGTGAAATATTAAATAGACCACGATCTACTATACAATCCATCATCAGAAAGTGGACAGAAACGAAAACTGTTGACAATAAACCAAGATCTGGTCGACCAAAAGCACTTTCAGTTGGAGATGTGCGTTGGCTAGTGCGGCAAGTTCAGAAAACTCCGAAGACAAATGCGACCATTCTTCGTAAAAACACTATGGAATATTTAGGGAAGGAAGTTACTACACAAACAATTCGAAATACACTCAAAATGCATAGTTACAGAGGAAGAACTGCACGTAAGAAGCCCTTTATAAATAAAATAAACCGAGTGAAAAGGCTAAACTTCGCAAAAATGTATGTAAAACAGCCCGAATCATTTTGGAAAACAGTCATTTTTGCAGACGAGAGCAAGTTTAATCTTTTTGGGTGCGATGGAAAGGTCATAGTGTACAGAAAACCAAATACAGAGCTTGAAGAACGAAACACAGTTGCTACTGTAAAACATGGTGGAGGTGGTTTAATGGTTTGGGGGTGTATGGCGGCTTCAGGAGCGGGAAATCTTGAAATTATTAATGGAGTAATGGATCATAAGTATTACATTGACATTTTAAAGAGGAATTTAAAAGATAGTGCTGTAAAACTTGGGCTTGGTAATAACTTTCAATATTATCAAGATAATGACCCCAAACATTCTGCTTTAAATACCAAGATGTGGATGCTGTATAACTGCCCCAAAGTCATTAAAACTCCTCCTCAAAGTCCCGACTTGAACATCTTTGGGAACATCTCGAACGCAAATTGAGAACGCGCAATTTTTCGAGCAAGAGTCAAATGCAACAGGTGATAATGGAGGAATGGACTAATATAGACCAAAATATAACCGCTAAATTAGTCCAATCGATGTCAAACCGTTTAATAGAAGTTATAAGACGCGGTGGTCGAATAACAAAGTATTAATTTTTTTAAATTATGTTATTTATTTTTTTGTTTTTTTGCAATGATGAATACTTTTTTTGTTTAATTTTTTGTGTTCAGCTGTAAAATGGCCCTTTTTGTTCCAATAAATACAATTTTTTTCTTTAAAAACAATGAAATTGTGTACATATATATCACACAAGCACTACTGCATCATTAGTTTAACATGTTTTTATTCCAATTGTCTTTTGTAGACTTATTAAAAAAAAAAACATTGAATGATGAATACTTTTTTTGACCGCTGTATATATATTCTTGATCGTCAAGACATTTTAAGTCAATCTAGCCATGTCCGTCCGTCTGCCTGTCGAAAGCACGCTTACTTTCGAAGAAGTAAAGCTAGCCGCCTGAAATTTTGCACAAATACTTCTTATTAGTGAAGGTCGTTTGGGATTGTAAATTAGTCATATTGGTCTATATTTTGATATAGGTGCCATATAAACCGATCATGGATCTTGACTTGATCCTCTAGAGAGCGCAATACTTGTTCGATTTGACTGAAATTTTGCACGCGGTGTTTTGGTATCACTTCCATCAACTGTGCTAAGTATGGTTTAGATCGGTTCATAACCTGATATAGCTGCCATATAAACCGATCATGCGTCTTGATTAGTTCAGCTTTTAGAGGACGCAATTCTTATCCGATTTGGCCGTAATTTTGCGCATGGTGATTTCCAACAACTGTGCTAAGTATGGTTCAAATCAGTCCATAACCTTATATAGCTGTCATATAAACCGATCTGGGGTTTTGACTTCTTGAGCCTATAGAGGGTGCAACTCTTATCCGATTTGGCTGAAAATTTGCATGACGTGTTTTATAATGACCTCCAATAACTTGCCAAATAAGGTTCAAATCGGTCCATAATCTAATATAGATGTCATATAAACCAATATGGGATCTTGACTTCTTGAGTCTCTAGACCGTGACCTCCAACATAAGTGTCAAATATGGTCTGAATGGGTCTGTAGTCTCATACAGCTCCCCTATATACCGATCTCTCTATTTAACTTCTTAAGCCCCTAAAGGGATTCTTATTCGATTTGAATGAAATTTTACACAATGACTTCTACTCTGGTCTCCAACATTCAATTCAACTAGCAAAGCACTTCTTTTCTTTTATCCATTGTTTGCCTAAAGAGAGATACCGGGAAAATAACTCGACAAATGAGATCCATGGTGAAGGATATATAAGATTCGAACCGGCCGAATTTAGCACGCTTTTACTTGTTTTTTTTTTTTAATTTTTGGTATCTCATCTAGGCAATCTCTCCTTGCTAAGAACCATTATCGTTGTAATTAAAGTCCAAATCCCATAGGTGGTAATTAATGTAAAGATAAAAATTTATCTTGGTTGAAAACTCGATATTCGATGAAAATTAAATCTTTTAAATCATCAAAAATTATCTATGAATCTTAAATATCTTCAACATTTTATAAAAAGAGAAGATTTTGCTAAAATTTCCTGTAATAATAATATAAATTGCTAACACCTAAATTAAAAAAAAATCCATATCACTGGCAGTCATTTAGACAGTTGGCGTATAACATGTCAGGATGGCCGAGCGGTCTAAGGCGCCAGACTCAAGAGCAATCTTGCCGTAAAAGCAACGGTTACTGAGCGTTCTGGTCCTCTCTGAGGGCGTGGGTTCAAATCCCACTTCTGACAAAATGCTTTTTTTAATAAAAATGCTTTTTTAATAGGCAAAAACAAAAATGATTAAGTATTATTAAATAAATAGACAAAATTAGCTGCGTAGGTTCAAATCCCACAGATGACAAGATAATTGTTTTTATTTGAATAATTTTTTAATGCATAAAATTTTTTTTAATGTTATCGAATAAAAATATTTAATAATTTTAAAATAATATTTAATTTAATATTTAAAAAAAAATTTAAAAAAATATTTAATTTAATATTTAATTTAATATTTAAAAAAATATTTAAATTAATATTTAAAAAAATATTTAATTTAATATTTAAAAAAATATTTAATTTAAGATATAAAATATAGTTTTAAAAGAAAAATATTTTTTTTTCGATACTGTTATTTTAAAACCAGTCTACATAAAATAACAAAAAGCTGACTTTTGCATATTTCCTAATCAAATTAAATTAAAAGTCATAAAAATGAAAAAAGATTTTTCAAAATATTTCGTAATTATTTTTAATAAAATATTCTTTAAAATTTTAATTATTAATTCTGTTGTTTTTTTTTTAATTTTAAATGAAAATTTTTCTTTATAATATGTTAATGTTAATGTTTTTTTTATTTCAAATTTTATTTTTAGTGTTTTTTTTTATTATCTTTTTCTTAAATTTTTTTTTTAAATTTTTTCAATACTTAATTTTTTTAATATTCTTCTGAAAATTTTTTCAAAATGTTTGTTTAAGAAATACTTTTTAAAATTAAAAAAAATGAAATATTTTTATTTAGTTTTTATAATATTTTTCTCAATTTTTTTATTTCCATGATTCATATTAATTTATTTAAGAATATGGCATACTTTACCGTTCTGGTTGATTTCGCATTTAAGCATTGACATTTTTTCTTTTATTTTACTTTTAAAAATAAAGTATTGCCGAGCATTAAGTTTATTGTTTTTCACAAGTATAATATTAAAGCAAGTTTTTCACTTATAAAAAATTTATTTTATAAAAAAAAATATTTTTGTCAGGAGTGGGATTTGAACCCACGCCCTCAGAGAGGACCAGAACGCTCAGTAACCGTTGCTTTTACGGCAAGATTGCTCTTGAGTCTGGCGCCTTAGACCGCTCGGCCATCCTGACTTGTTGTGTGCGACAAGCTAAAGTGTAGTTTTGTTCACAATATCATTGATTAATGGTTTCGTTTGTTACCGTACCACAAAACAACGAAACGAAGAGAATGCTATTTACGAAGAGAGTCGAAAGGCAAGAGTAGTGTATAAATAAAAATAGCCCATACTCAGCAGTCATTCATAACAAAGTTGTCGTGGGCTTGCAACAGTTTGGGTATTCTGATTGTGGCGGGAGTCGTAGAGCGGGGAAAGCAAATTTTTATTCTGAAAGTGTTTACGAACAACACACACTCACACGCACCATTATAATATCATGTTTAATGATATGTACTACATGAGAATTCGCATTCCAGCAACATTGTTCGATGTGAAAGCATGATGTTTTAGGAAGTGCGCAGCTAACATTGTATATATCAAAATATTAGATAATTAAAATACAAACTTTGTTGGAGAGGCAATTTTATGTATTGTGTTTTATTTGCAATTCATATAATTAGGGTAATAAGTTGGTGTTTAACTCAAGGGCTTTTAAAAGTTTTTTTTGAGAACAGTGGGAAAAAACTGCATTAGGGAAATTATATCACTAGTTTAAGGAAAGCCGTTATATAAATCCAATGTAATGTAGAACGAAACATGCATTTGTTTTCGCAGATACTATATTTAAAGCAAATCGGAAATTAAGTCTCTGTAAGCCAAAAGGTATTATGTACGTGGTAGTCCAAAAACCACCTGGGTGGGTTAAACACATATTTTTGGAAAAATCTGGTGTACCTACACATAGTCCATGAAGTCTGCGTTCATGTGACAATTTCTTTTTTAATGATTAAAAAACAACATAAAAAATAAATGAAGTTAAGTTTTGTTGTATATGTTGTTTCTTTATATTTCTTAAATTAGAAAACAAAAATAAGTTTTCTTTTGCTTTTTTGTTCTAACGGTACTTTTGTCTCATAAGAAAAAATTATGGCAACCAAAAAGTGTGCGTTCACTTTGTTTACTTCGAAAGTTCCGTTACTTTTTATGATGCTTGTTCTTATTTTTGATCAGTTTCAGTTTATTATCATAACAAGTGATAGTTACACATGTTTTTTTTTTAAAATTAATAAATTTGTAAACATGGAAACTAAAGGAAAGGAAATATGCATATCTGAAAGAAAAATAATTATTAAATTGTGGAAAGAAGGACAAAGCTTTAGAAATATTGGTGGAACAGTTGGAAGAACGTATTCTTCTGTCCAGCGCGTAATTAATAATTACAAAAAAAGCGGCATTATAACTTCAAAGCCTCGGCCTGGGCGTCCAAAAAAATTATCCGTTAAAGAAGAGCGCAAAGTGATTAATATGTCAAGCAACAACCCTCGTATAACATCAACCAAAATTTTTGAAAATATTAAAACAATTTTTAAAAGAAGCATCTGTGTCGGAACTTCCAGAAAATTATTACATAGAGCTGGATTTCATGGAAGAGTTGCTCGAAGAAAGCCGTATATTTCAGTCATAAACAGACAAAAGCGGATTGCACTCGCTAATACTTTCATCAATAAGCCTCCTGAATTCTGGAAACAAATTATTTTCTCCGGTGAGAGCAAATTCTGTATTTTTGGCATTAAAGGTCGGCAAATAGTGTGGCGCAAGTCCGGGACTGAGCTGGAAAAACAAAATTTAGTTGGAACGGTGAAGCACGATGGTGGTGGAGTTATGGTGTGGGGGTGTATGGCTGCTAGTGGAGTGGGTCAATTAGAATTTATTGAGTCCAAAATGGATAAAAAAAATTTGAAACCAAGTACTGCTAAACTAGGGTTAGCAACATTTTGGATCCAACAAGATAACGATCCAAAACATACATCGGAGGTTGTTAGGCTTTGTCTTCTAAAGGGTGATTTTTTTGAGGTTAGGATTCTCATGCATTAGTATTTGACAGATCACGTGGGATTTCAGACATGGTGTCAAAGAGAAAGATGCTCAGTATGCTTTGACATTTCATCATGAATAGACTTACTAACGAGCAACGCTTGCAAATCATTGAATTTTATTACCAAAATCAGTGTTTGGTTCGAAATGTGTTCATTCACCGTAACGTTGCGTCCAACAGCATCTTTGAAAAAATACGGTCCAATGATTCCACCAGCGTACAAACCACACCAAACAGTGCATTTTTCGGGATGCATGGGCAGTTCTTGAACGGCTTCTGGTTGCTCTTCACTCCAAATGCGGCAATTTTGCTTATTTACGTAGCCATTCAACCAGAAATGAGCCTCATCGCTGAACAAAATTTGTCAAAATTTGAACACATTTCGAACCGAACACTGATTTTGGTAATAAAATTCAATGATTTGCAAGCGTTGCTCGTTAGTAAGTCTATTCATGATGAAATGTCAAAGCATACTGAGCATCTTTCTCTTTGACACCATGTCTGAAATCCCACGTGATCTGTCAAATACTAATGCATGAAAATCCTAACCTCAAAAAAATCACCCTTTATATAACACTCCAAAGCAGCTTAAAACACCACCCCAATCACCAGATCTCAACCCCATTGAGCATCTTTGGGATCTATTGGAGAAAAAGTCGTCAGCGCGTTATAACCAGCAAGGTGATGTTACGAAGTGTCATGCAGGCAGAAGGGGCGAAAAAAGCATCTGAGGAAACAGAGAAGTTGGTAAACTCCATGCCAAATAGACTAAGTGCAGTCTTAAAACAACGTTTGTTTATTTTTAACTACTGAACACAGACTTTGTGGTGCTTATATTTATTTGTTATCCTATTTAAATCGCTCTAGAGTGAAAGTGCTTAACCAAACTTAGAATTTTGTTTTTTAATGTTAGGAATATGAAGAAAAAATATATGTAAAAGAGTTGATTTGATTTATAATTTTATTGTGTTCTTTAACCAATCTTAAAAGATTGTCAGGTGAACGCAGACTTTATGGGCTATGTGTAAATGTATTTGAATTCCATACTTTACTACAAAAACCTAGTAGTAGGCAGCAAAAACAAGACCCCTCCAATAACCAGCACTTTATAGAGGAAAAATTAAAAATGCAGAAGTTTTCTTAAAAAAAAAAATAAAAAATTTAAAATATTGTCAATGATTCATGCAGATACTCGAAGATGCAGCATTAACCTTGCCAAAAGAAAAGCTCGATATCAGATTACATCCTGATATCAATTTCATTAAACATTTATTGGTCTAACTAGACCGCAGGACGCAGGAAAGGGTGGATACTTCAAAGCAATAGTCGAAGATAGAACAAGTAAAAGTGTGCTAAGCTCGGCCGGGCCGAATCTTATATACCCTCCACCATGGATCGCATTTATCGAGTTCTTTACACGGTATCTCTTTTTAGACAAAGAATATTGAATAAGAACTGTTATGCTATTAGAGCTGCATCAAGTTATAATCCGATTCGAGCCATCAATGAATTGAATGCTAAACATTGTAAAAGTTATTGTCAAATATTTCAGTCCATTCGGATAAGAATTGCGCCTTGTAGGGGCTTAAGAAGCAAAATCGGGAGCTCGGTTTTTATAGGAGCTACTAATCGATTCAGACCATATTATACACGTATGATGAAGGTCATGAGAGAAGCCGTTGTAGAAAACTTCTGCCAAATCGGATGAGAATTGGGCCCTCTAGAGGTTCACTAAGTCAAGATTCCAGATAGGTTTATATGGCAGCTATATCAGGTTATGTGCCGATTTGCGCCATACATAGAAAGTCATAAAAAAACACTTCATGCAAAATTTCAGCCAAATTGGATAAGAATTGCGCCCTCTTATGGCTCAAGAACTCAAGACCCAAGATCGGTCTATATGGCAGTTATATCAAAACATGGACCGATTTAAACCATACTTAGTAGGTTGTTGGAAGTGACACCAAAACACCACGTGCAAAATTTCAGTCAAATCGGACGAGAATTGCGCATTTATTGACCAATCTCCCCAAAATTGTGTACGCTTTCCTCGACGAACACCACAGTATCTATAAAGTTTGTTAGAATCTCGAAATTTGGCAGGAAGGATTTACTTGTGACTTTTAATATTAATGGTAAATTTCATAGAAATCGATTCAGATTTATATATAGCTCTGATATATATATATATATATATATATATATATATATATATATATTGCCCGAGTTTTACTCCTAGAGTCACTGCAAGCGCATTTATTGACCAATCTTGACTTTGTACAACGCTTTCCTCAACGATTCCACAATATGTATAATTTGTGTACAAACTACAGGTCGCAGTTTTCATTCAATCGTCTTCAAATTAGGTACAGGCATGTTTTTCGGCCTAGAGACGAAGCCTATTGAAATTGGAAAAAATCGGTTCAGATTTAGATATAGCTTCCATAGATATGTTCGTCCGATTTGCAGTTATAATGCAATAAAATGGTAATTTGCTAACTAATTATCTCGAAATGTGGCAGGAAGGATTTTCTTATGACTCTCGACGTTGCTGGTAAATTTCGTAAAAATCGCTTCCGATTTAGATATAGCTCTCATATATATATATATCGCCCGATGTTCACTCCTACAGCCACTACAAGCGCATTAATTGACCAATCTTCCCAAAACTTGTACAACGCTTTCCTCGACAACTTCCACAATATCTATAAAGTTTGCTCGACATCGGTTCAGATTTAGATATAGCTCCCATATATATGTTCGTACGATTTTGAGGAATATTGCAATAAAGTGCTCATTTGTTACCCGATCCTCTCGAAATTTGGCAGGAAGAATTTTCTTATGACTCTTAATATTACTGGTGAATTTCATAGAAATTGGTACAGATTTAAAGATAGATAAAGATAAAATTTTGTGAATTTAGATGCAGCTCACATATATATGTTCTTCAGACTTTGGGTAATTTGTTGTCATTTGTCAACCGTAGCATTACATTTATATTTTCAACATATTTGCTTTGCTCGAAAATTGATACGAAGATTTTAATAACCCATCTGAAAACATCCGACGAGGTTCATCAAAATTGGTTCAGAATTAGATATAGCTCCCAATTTGTATTTGCATGGTAGATGTAGGGTATTATTAAGACGGCATAGTGTGAGGAGGAGAGCCGTTCGTACCTTTCTTGATCTCGAGCTGATGAACAACACTATATTACGCTTTTTGAAAACATTCCCAACATGCCAGGACTGAAACGAAAGAACGCGAATTGTTTGTGTCGTCCCAGTTCCATGTGGAATTTAGAGATAAGAATTCGAAGCCCAGTAGAAGGAAACATGGAGTTTCCCAAGGCGGAGTAATATTGGGTTGCCCAAAAAGTAATTGCGGATTTTTCATATAGTCGGCGTTGACAAATTTTTTCACAGCTTGTGACTCTGTAATTGCATTCTTTCTTCTGTCAGTTATCAGCTGTTACTTTTAGCTTGCTTTAGAAAAAAAGTGTAAAAAAGTATATTTGATTAAAGTTCATTCTAAGTTTTATTAAAAATGCATTTAATTTCTTTTAAAAAATCCGCAATTACTTTTTGGGCAACCCAATATATCCGGCACCTCTATCTATCCTATATTGTGGCACCTAACTAATTTATATTCATTCAGACGACATTGAGATTGTATCATATGCGAAGGATTGTAAGATCAAGGCGCCGTAGAATCTGCGATAGTTTAAATGTCTAACTCACAGATATTGTCGCTTATTTCACGCAAAAAAAATTGTTCAGCCCATTATTCACTGATTCAAATATGTAAGATGTTCGACGTGAAAGACAATGGAATAACGATTCCGCCCACCAACTATCTTAAATTACTTGGCAAGCTATAAATCGTGGAACGGCAGACAGGAGCTACAACAAAACACTATAGTGTTGATGAAGACCTTTACCAAGCAAGAAACGTCCACTAATAGTGTGTTGTATGTGTTCGATTCACCTGTGTTTCGGGCAATTAATTTTTTGTAATCAATAAAAAACTTTCACTCAACCAATAGTTATTCCCATGGTTCGATGATTCCCAGAGTTCGACTCTCAGCGCTATCAATGGGAGTCTCTAGATTGAGCAGAGAATCAGCCGGGCATTCGCTAGGATATCATACGAAAATCGTTAACAGTTACCTAGTGAATCCCGTTCTAGGAGATCATCCGCCGTCCATAGTAACTGAATAAGTAAACCTCCAACGGCAAATCGGAGCAGTTATAGCTCAACCAAGTTCTGTCAGAAACAGCCGGTCTTAATTTCAACTGGGATAAGATTGACTCTGACATGCTTATGTGGTCTACACGTCACCTGTCTATCTACCCAGCCAATCCTACTCACATTATTGGGTTGCCCAAAAAGTAATTGCGGATTTTTTAAAAGAAAGTAAATGCATTTTTAATAAGACTTAGATTGAACTTTAATCAAATATACTTTTTTTACACTTATTTTCTAAAGCAAGCTAAAAGTAACAGCTGATAACTGACAGAAGAAAGAATGCAATTACAGAGTCACAAGCCATTGAAAAAATTTGTCAACGCCGACTTATGAAAAATCCGCAATTACTTTTTGGGCAACCCAATATTATCAGATCACTCTAGACGAGCGTGACACAAGTTGCAAATTGCGGTTCATATGGGAACTATACCTGGCTATGTACCTACACAGAACATACATGACATTTGTTGGCTGAAAAGTGTCTTCTTAATTATTGTAAACATTGTATTATTGCTTATGATTAATTTACTTTTTGTACTTACATTCGTTTGTGTTTTAGCGGCCTGCATAAAATGTAAATTGATAATTTACTATATGTGTATAATTTATTTATTTTAAACTGTGATGAAAGCGACAATTAAATAAAAACAAATGCTAAAATAATTAGACAACAAGTCACACTGTAATGAGTCGTAAGTTCTAATTATAAATGGATCAGTGAGTCCAATAGCAACGACCGCAATATAATAAGTTAAATTTTTCTGAAGAAAAAATTTAATATGCATTAAATTGACTTATATAAAACAATAGGTAAAATTCTATGGAATAGTAGCATTTTATCTAAATTTAAAAATTGATGTGAAAAAAAAAATTTTTTTGATGTTGGTATTCCCCACAGATTTCAGTTTCACGTAGCTGCTTATTGACCAAAGAGAAAGTTTTTTTAAACTGATTCCTTTGCCAAGATGTCCCGAGGCATAACGTGTAGAATTTCAGGAAGTGTCGCAGATGAAATCATCCGCAGTGTCATCCTTTGGATCTGAGTGGGTTACGAAAAGTATGTAGTTGGGTTTTTGAAATGCCGTCCGCCATATTACAACACCATATAATAGTATACTTCAAACTCTGATTCACATATTACACTCATATTTGTTTTTTATTTTTTGGTGGGTAAGTTTAAAATACATTTTGTCAACATTCGTGGCTTAGGGTCGAATTTTTTCACGGTATATTCTTACATTCACTTCCATCGATCTGCTAGACCCAGGTTAATGAAAATTCTGATACACAGGAATTCTACAGAATTTCTGTTCCACAGGAATTTCATGTTTCACCCTATCTCTTTTAGTTTCCTACAGGGGTATTATGGTATATTTAGTTGATGATATAGAGTTCCTGAGACAACAACACCTAGGGTCACAAGTTCCAAAATTTAGTTCTCTTTGGATTAAGTTCAGGATTGAAACACATGTACTGCTGTTCGGAATCCTTTATATAAATCCAAACACAGAAAGGGAGACTACCCTAAATGGCCTCGACGACTTTTCTGATTTAATTAGTAAGATTTTGGAGGGTTTTCCTGACAGCGAAATCGTTGGCTGGATTGTGATGGGGGGCCGGAGCGGGATTGAGATTGCAAGCCATTCAGCTCAGCATAGAAAAAATTTCATTCCTTCTACGGCAAAAACTGGGCCGCTCCGTTTTAGCTCCCACCCCGCTCCGAATCTCTGGTTCAGAGTAGAACGATGATGTTGATTGACAATGATAGGGCATCCAACTCTTTTGTTCTCCATAAGCACCGCCGGAATGTGGGCAGTGTGGTGCTGTTTTATCGTTACTATCATGGTGTTTGCTTTGAAGAGATCCATCTTCTTACTCTAGAAGTAAGGAGGTTCGCCACGGTCACATGATTTTCTAGAAATGCACACCAGTATGTGATTGATTTGTCAGTTGATCGAACCCTACATTACCGTGAAAACTCTTTTTTTGTCCGAACAATACGAATGTGGAATCAACTTCCGGCAAATATCTTTCACACTACTAACGACCAGCATAAATTTAAAACAAATGTTAACACTCACTACTTCCTCTTCCCTCCTCCGACTCCCGATTGATACACGTTTTAAGCCCCCAAAAATTACCAATAGACCCCTTACGGGTGCATGGGGTAAGAGTTCCTTTTGCATAACTCGTTCTTTATAGGAACTAGAGAAAACAATAAAAGAACAATATTAAATTGTATGACCGCAAGGTCTTTTTCCATATACGTCACACGATACAATAAATATTTAAATTGACGATTTATGCAAAAGCTATATAAGCATAAATAGACATTAGAATGATTTCTTCATTAGAATTGTTTTAGCTTTGTTAGAAATTAAAAGAAAATGTTAATAAATTGAATATATCAAACCCCATCGACCCTTTCTGGACAAAAAAAGCAAGCAGTGATTCATAGAACGAAATAGGCAATATATGGACTATGGAATATTTATTGGATTCGACACTTACTTGTATGTCTTCCAAAATGTCCCAAATTTTACAAAGGGAGCTAATATCTTAAAACCATCCCAGGTTATTAAAAGACACATAGAGATGATATGAAAGGATCGGTTTCGAAGAGTCAGCTAACGAGGAAATTTGTATATGTATCATTTATCGAGCGAAATGGCCAGAAGTCAGTAATTCATAGAAAGGAGCAAAAGGAGATTTGTTATAACAACTAAGATCGAAACCATTCTCTTAGCATTTCAGGAATCCTGATGGGGAATAGACCACCGGTAGCGTAAGAAGGGAGTTTAATGCGTCAAATGGCAAATGGACAGGCAGGTTCCCTGAAGCACTTTAAGGAACAGCATTCTCCTGAAGTTCAACTAATAAATGAGGTATTGATATCTTTCAATATATATTACGATCCCACAGAATATATAAGAAGTATGTAGATGCTCAAAAATCTATGAAATAAAATTCAGCTGTAAAATTTGTCACTCACTTAAATCTCCTCACTCCAAATAAAGGGAAATATTATTGGAGTCGTAGTTTGTTCCGGAGTAATAAACGCAAATAACATAAATCTCACAACAGTATGACATATTTGAGGAAAGATAACAATGAACAATTGCATGCAGTATGTAAATCATCCATATGATACCGTAGCATATCAACCACTGCACTAATACTAGTTTCAATATATTTATTATACGACTGTTTGTTATCAAATTTGACTCCAAGATTTGTGCCATGTGTCGCAAACTCCAATATAAATCTGTGGCCTAATACGCCTACGACTGGATATCAAAAGGCATTTGGTTTCTCCGAATGTGTCACAACATGTGAGTTGTCATTTATGTTCCCAATGTAGGGATTATACGAGGGCCGATATATAAATGTGTGGCTAGTTATAAAAATGCAAATTGTTGTCATCAAAAACGGTTTTAATGTATTTCAAAGTATCCTCCAGCATGATTTACAAACACTTTTGCATGCACTCAAACCTATTGTTCCCAGCAAAAACTCTCATTACCAAATAACCAGAGAGGTAAGCTCATTCAAAAACTAATAACTACTTATTTTTAGGCATCGTTCCTAATTACTTTTACATGGCGATAACCTAGGAGGAAAGTCCTTCCGCACAAGCATACCAATAGTTCAAAAATAAGTACTTACAGCATGCGGAACAATCAACGGATTTGTGGAGAAGTAGAAAAAGTTAAAAATATTTTTTATATTAATAACGGTATAGTATTTCCCTCCTAGTGCTACTTAGTGGTGTCGCTTTGCGGCAAGCCGTTCGGACTCGCCAATAAAATGGAGGTCCCTTATCATTGAGTTTAACCTTGTAACGTACAGCACTCATGGGTATGATATAATTTTGCCCGCAGTTTCTTAATGGCATTTTCATACCCTCTACAATATAATGGGGGTATACTAATTTCGTCGTTTGTAACACCTCGAAATATGCGGCTAAAACCCCATAAAGTATATATATTCTTGATCGTCATGAAATTTTGAGTCCATCTAGCCATGTCCGTCCATCTGTCCGTCCGCCCGTCTGTCTGTCGAAAGCACGCTAGTTCTCGAAGGAGTAAAGCTAGACGCTTGAAAGTTTGCACAAATACTCTTTATTAGTGTAGGTCGGTTGGGATTGTAAATGGGCCAAGTCCGTCCATGTTTTGATATAGCTCCCCTATAAACCGATCTTGGGTCTTGACCTCTTCAGATTTTAGAGGGCGCAATTCTCGTCCGATTTGGCTGTAATTGTGCACGTGGTGTTTTGGTATCACTTTCAACCAATGTGCTAAGTATGATTCAAATCGGTTCATAACCTGGTATAGCTGCCATATAAACCGATCTTGGGTCTTGACTTCTTGAGCCGTTGGAGGGCGCAATTCTAATCCGATTTCCTTGAAATTTTGCATGAGGTGTTTTGTTATGGCTTTCAATAACTTTGCTAAGTATGACGCAAATCGGTGAATAACCTTATGTAGCTGCCATATGAACCGATCTAGGATCTTCACTTCTAGAGCCGCTGGATTTCATCCGATTTGGCAGAAATTTTATACAATGGCTTCTCCCATGACCTTCAACATACGTGCTCAATATGAATCGATCTATAGAATGAAACAGCTCCCATATAAACCGATCTCCCGATTTTGCTTCTTGAGCCCCTACAAGGCTCAATTCTTATCCGCATGGACTAAAATATTACACAATGACTTCTATAATGTTCAGCATTCAATTCATATATGGTCCGAATCGAACTATAACTTGATATAGCTCCAATAGCATAACAGTTCTTATTCATTATTCTTTGTTTGCCTAAAAAGAGATACCGCGCAAAGAACTCGACAAATGCAATCCATGGTGGAGGGTTATAATAATGATTTTTGCTATTATTTCAAATAAGTGCTTATTCTAGAGCTTCATCGAATGATGTATGTAATGACATTCGTACTACCGACAACACAAATGGTATTCCTGTTTATAACTCGTTATATTATAGCAGCTAGTAAATCTAAGGATAATGAGTTATCCATTATTTTACATGCCAAGAATAATGACATGTACTTACCAAATTTTTGCTGGGTTGAAGCACTTTTTCCATTCCGATTGAGCTATCTATAAAACATGGTTATTGAACGCTTCAAAAGCATTTTCTGGCGAAGAAAATCATTGACCACGCATTTGAATCTTAATGTGCGGGAATAAAAAGAAGTCATTGGGTGCCAAGTGAGAGCTGTACGGTCGATGACTGATTTGAGACGATGTGTGAGAGCTTGCATTGTCATGGTGAAGAATGATTTATCTTCTCCGTTCGTTTTTCGAATTTCTCCTAAGACTTCAGGCAATCAAATTGTGAATAACACTCAAATTGTGATGTACCACCCGCTCAGGCGGTACATTCGCCACTTGACCAGTTTTGCCAAAGTAATAGGCGACCATTTGCTTCGAAGTACTTCTTCCACGTACAACTTTTGCTGGATTTGGTCTTCAAACTTACGTTGGATCGTGTAGGTACACGGTCGATTGCTAGTTTGTTTGGAGGTCATACTAATAGATCCTCGATTCACCACCTGTGACGATCTTTTAAACGTAGTTTGAAGCACAGCGATCGTATATTTTCAACATTTCTTCGCATAAATCGACACGAGCCTGTTTTAGAACTATTGTCAAATTTTGCAGAATCCAACGAGAACAAACCTTTTTTGCGGCAAGGTGTTCATGCATGCTGGTGGAAGATCTGCCTATTCCCAGAAAAATTATTCCGCTGATATCAGCAAACACTGTCTGATATTAAATTAAAAATTTTAAACTTTTCAATGAATTCACACAAGAGTTTTGAACTTCTAAACAGCAAGTGAGGCATTTGCTATATTCCAATTAAAGGCATTAACTATTTGTTTAAAATCATAAATAAAAGGTGATTTTTAGCTATTTTCTTTTTGGCAGCACAGCTCACGCTCGTTTCGTGTCTTGTTTCACTGTCAAACATCTTCAGTTTGGTCTATAATTTAACCATGAATCATCTTACAAACGAACAACGCTTGCAAATTATTGAATTTTATTATCAAAATTCGTGCTCTGTTAAGAAAGTTCATCGCGCGCTTCTTATTCTCCAGCAACAAAGCCCAGTTTTAGCTCAATGGGTACATAAATAAGCAGAATTGTCGATTTTGGAGTGAAGATCAACCAGAAGCATTGCAAGAACTATCAATGCATCCAGAAAAAGTCACAGTTTGGTGGGGTTTATAGGCTGGTGGCATCATTGGACCGTACTTCTTCAAAGATGAATCGAATCTAACGTAAATGTGAATGGTGAGTACTATCGTGAGATGATATCCAACTTTTTCTTGCCCAATCAATTAGCTTCCTAGATAGTGCGATTTAACGCCTTTCGACAATTTTTTGTGGGGCTATGTTAAAGCTCATGTCTATACAGACAAGCCCAATTCAATTGTTCATTGGAAGACAACATTAAAGCATTTATTCGTGAGATACCGGTCGAAATATTGGAAAGAGTATGCCAAAATTGGACTAAGAGGATTAACCATTTCAAGCGCAGTCACGGTCAACATTTGTATGAAATAATCTTCAAACATTAAATTATATGGGCGGTACTATCGATTTAAATAAAGATTTACAGCACTTTTCTAAATTTTTTGTGTTTTTTAAACATTCCTAGAGCTCTTAAAAAATCTGCTGATGGATAAGATGGAATATAAAAGTTTTTGAAAAATATATGACATTTTTAGAGTTTTCTTAATTTTAACCATTTGAGAACAACAGAAAATGTTTGCTTTTTTAGCAAAAAATTACTGCCGACCCATTTTTAGCAAACTTTCTGCTGTTACAGCAAACAGTTTTGATAACAAATTTCTCTGATATGTCGCATGACGATCTTGCATTATGAGTTCACGCACGGCAACAAAATTCTCTGGTACAACGACCGTTTTTGGACGACCTTCACGAATTCAACTTTGAGCGTCAGTCGGCCGCGACTGAATTCATTGAACTAGTTTCCAACAGTGCTATAGGACGCTGCTTCAACGCCTTACAAAGATTGAAGTTCAACAATGAACTCTTGTCGTGATAATCCACGTCGAAAATAGTGAAAAATAGTCACCCGAAAATGTTCTATTTTTTTGTCAAGTTAATTTTTTCAAGTCATCGTAAACAACACAAATGATGGTCCTACGTCAAAACGTTCTGAGTACGATTGTGCTAGAAAGTATTAAACTTTCCAATGGAAATGTCAGATTGGACCTGGAAACACTTGGTGTAGCCTAGGCCAGAAACTTTTAAAGCAGCCCTCGTACCATCAATGGTTTTGTTTATGAAAGAAAAGTTCAACAACATATGGCGAAATGTTTAGGGTATAGCCTTAAGGCGAGCCCATGGGGCACTCATAATACATATATATACATAGACATATTGTGTCTTTTATCGCATTTAAATACTTATACATTTGGAAATTATAGTGCTTTCGGCAGACAGGTGGATGGACGGACGGGCCTAGATCGCATTAAAATGCCCTGTATATATTATTTCAAGGTATTACAAACTAAAAGTCGATGTTAGTTTACCCCATAACTACCCTAGAGGGTACAACATGAACATCACTTTGAAAATCGGCTTACTGAAGAATCACCTGGTTTGGCCTAGATTAGAGTGGCAGTCTGTTTTTATACCCACCATCATATGATAGAAAATTCATTTCATAATTACGTTTGCAACATATCGAAATATCCATTTCCGACCCTACAAAGTTTATATAATTCTGATCGTCGTTTAATTATAATATGATGTCCGTGTGTCTGTCCTTCTGGCATATCAAGACCTTCCGTATTTGTATACCCTGAACCATAGGATGGGGGTGACCTAACATCCCCATTCTGTTTGTTATACATCGCAATATTGGTCTAAGACCCCGTAATGTATATATATTCTTGATCATCATGACATTTTAAGTCGATTTAGCCATGTGCGTCCGTCGGCTTGTCTGGGGAAATTAAGTTAACTTTCGAAGGAGTAAAGCTATGCGCTTGAAAGTTTGCACAAATACTTCCTATTAGTGTAGATCGGCTGGGATTGTAAATGGGCCATATCGGTGCATGTTTCCATATAGCTGCCATATGAACCGATCTTGGATCTTGAGATCTTGGGCCTCTAGACGGCGCAATTGTTATCCGATTTGGCTGACATTTTGTTTGAGGTGTTTTGTTATGGCTTTCAACGACTGTGCCAAGTATGGTCAAAATTGGTCCATAACGTGTATTAGCTGACACATAAACTGATATAGGATCTTTACTTCTTGATTCAATTTGGCAAAAATTTAGCATGAAGTCTTTTATTTCGACTTCAAACAACTACACCAAATCGGTTCATAAAATGATGTAAATGCAAAATTTGCCCATAAACATTCCATTAAGGTACAGGGGTAAACTTCTCACACATCAATGAGTGCTGTCCGATTCAAGTTTAAGCTCTATTATCAGATTTAGCTGACATTTTGTACAATGACTTCTTCTTAGACTCCAACATCCATACCAAGTATGGTCCGATTCGGCTCATAACCTGTTATGGCTCCAGTAGCATTGTAATTTTTATCCATTAAGCTTTGTTCGCCTATAAAGAGATACTGCGCAAAGAACTTGACAAATGCGATCCATGGTGGAGGTTACATAACCATAACCTACACCAATACTTTGGTACAGGGTATTACAACTAAGTGCATTTGTTTGTAGCACCCAAAAGAAAAATGTTAACAGCTTTGTTCAATTTTGACATACTCTTTCCAACATTTCGGCCGGTATTTCACGAATAAATGCTTCAATGATGTCTTCCAAAGCGTCAATTGAAGTGGGCTTGTCAATATAGATATGAACAAACCACAAAAAATAGTCTAAAGGCGTTAAATCGCACGATCTAGGAAGCTAATTGACCGGTCCCGAACGTGAAATAAAATGTTCACCGAACTCGCCTCTCAATAAGTCCATTAGTACGCGTGCTGTGTGACATGTAGCACCGTCTTGTTGAAACCACATGCCATCCAAGTCAAGCTCTTGCATTTTGGGCAAAAAAGGTGGATATCATCTCACGGTAGCGCTCACCATTCATAGTTGCGTTACGATTCGCATCATCTTTGAAGAAGCACAGTCTAATGATGCCACCAGCCCATAAACCGCACCAAACTGTGACTTTTTTTGGATGCATTGGTAGCTCTTGCAATGTGTCTTGCTGATCTTTACTCCAAAATCAACAATTCTACTTATTTGAGCCAAAAATGAGCTTCGTCGCTCAATGGAAGAATCGCACAATGAAAATTCAAGCGATGTTCGTTTTGAAGAGGATTCATAGTTAAATTATGGACAAAACTGAAGATGTTTGACAAAACAACACACAACGTACATGAGTTGTTTAAACCAGTGTTGCCAAAAATATAAAAGCTAAAAAATCGCCCTTTATAATATAGGGCTTCACCTCTCGGTGTTGTTGTGGAGCCCTTCCCGAGCCATCGCACTTCCTGTATGGTGGTAATGTCTGCCCTGCATTTCTCCAATACATCCGTCTGTGCGGGCATTCTAGCTGCAGATATGGAAATCAGGGGGGATCCGTTTTTAATCTTCTTCATTTTTTCAAAGTAATCTTTTAAAATTTCCCGGGTGATGGACTACTAACCCGATGCCACAACCTATCTTTTTATCGCTTTACAGGTGAACTGGAAGCCACCGCGGCGGCGCAGAGGTTAGCATGTTCGCCTATGACCCGGCGTGAACATCAAAAATATTTTCAGCGATGGTTGTCCCCTTACTAATGCCGGCAACATTTGTGAGGTATCCTGCCATGTTAAAAACTTCTCTATTAAGTGGTGTCGCTATGCGGCACGCATTTTGGATTCGGCATAAAAAAAGGAGACCCATTATCATTGAACTTAAACTTTAATCGAACTGCACTCATTGATATGGGAGAAGAACCCCCTGTTCCTCAATGGAATGTTCGTAGGAAATTTAGTACAGGTGAACTCGTGGCACATTTTACCTCATTACCTCTAACGAATGTCAAAGGTAGCTACCCATGTGACATCTAGGGGAGGTTTTTGTCCACATTTGGGATGAAGTAGAATTAAGATAAGCCTGAATTTTGCCAAGTCAAAACCAATCAAAACCGTTGCTTGGTTTCCAACATCCCCAAGTTATAGGCACTTAGCTGCTGCATTAGTTAACCGATTTCGCTCAAATTGGGAACAGTGAGTTGAGTAAAGCCTCCACACCCCCAAATTGAAAATGATTAGCTAGCATCATATTTTGATATAGCTGTTATATTGAGCAATCGGCCGATTAAGGGTCTTAAGCCATAAAATCTAATTTATTACCCTATTTCTTTGAAATGTAAAAGAGTTTTGAACGGGAAATGGTCCACATCGGACCACATTTCAATTTAGCTGCCATATACACTGATCTGCCGATATAGGGTCTAAATCCATAAAAGTAGCATTTATTATCCGATTTTGCTAAAATTTCATATGGTGAGTTGTTTTATAATTTCTTATATGCGACCCCAATATGGTAGGGATTGGACTATATTAAGATATAGCTGTTATATAGACCGATTATCTAATTAACGGTCTTAAGTTCATTAAAGCCGCATTTATTGTCCGATTACGCAGAAATTAAGAACAGTAAGTTGGACTAGGCCTCTCTTCGTTTGAAGCTGAAATGGTCCGGATCGGTCTAAATTCAGATATAGCTGTCATATAGACCGATCTGCTGATTACGGGTCTAAGCCAATAAAAACCGCATTTGGTACCCGACTTCTCTGAAATTCGAAAGACCAAGTTGTTCTAAACCTCAAGTCATCCGACCCGAAAATGGTACAGATTGGACCATAATTGCATAGACCGATCTGCCGATTTAAGGTTTAAAGCCTATAAAAACCTTGTTAAATAGTCCAACATTAAGTTGGACTATGCCTCTCGTTGTTTGAAAAGGAAATGATCCAGATCGTACCAAATTTAGATATAGCTGTTAGGGTCTTTAGCCCATAAAATCAGATTTTATTGTTCGATTTTGCTGAAATTTTAAACAGTAAGTTGGTTTAAGCCTTCGGATCGGACCATATTTAGAGAAAGCTGCCATATAAACCATCTTTCAGTTAAAGTTCTTAATCCCATCCGTATCTAGTTTAGTTCTAGCTGCCTAAAGACCAATCTACCGATTTTAGGTTTTAGGCCTACAAAACCTGAAATCGGCACTCGACATCAGTGCCGAGTATGGTCTACATCGGACTGTATTTGGATACAGACTATCTCCCGATAAAAGGTTTTTCACCCATATTTATTAACCGATTTTGCAGAATTTTGGTACAGTAAATTGTACCTATGAGACCCCTACAGGTGCTTTTCGAGTATGGTACAGATCAGACCATATTTGGCTTTCATATGGAACAAACTGCCGATTTACGGTCTGGAAACCCACATAAGGTCAATTTCGGAGGATTCAGGATGGATTTATAAGTCATTGAAATGTGGAGTTGATTCATTTTTACAACGTTCAAAGAGGGGTGATGAGATATTATTAAAATCTTGTGAATGGTTTAGCTATCCATTCCCCTTACCACTCACTCCTATAATCTTAGAATTGCCACCAGAATGGTTTCACTCCCCATTCTCCTTACCAAGGCAATTGCCAACAATATGAAATACCTACTGTTAAGAATTTAACAAAGAATCTCAAGCACATCATCTTTGCATTTCGGTCTGCTGACTTGTTTTGATTTTTCATTTCATTATTGTAATCAAATCTTCCTTTAAAACAATTTAAATATTTTTCTTAATTTCAATAACCATGGAAGAAATCAAGTCCGAGACTATTGAAGAAATCACAGAAAAGCTTTGCCAAACATTAAATTGCTCATCGTTAGCTAATGATCTGGAAAGGGTTAAACATGCACGCGAAATATTGGCAAAAATGCAGCAAAATGAAATATTGGAACAGTTGGGAAGGGAGGGCGATACCGGGACAACTAAAAATCAGGGTGGAATGTTTCAGCCAAAGGCCAGGTTACCACAAGAAGCGGCACCGAATGGTGAAAATAATGAAAATCCTTCTCTGCAACAATCTCTTGAGGATGAAATTCCAGAAGAATTAGAAGCCATGGAAGATGAGCTTTCAAATGATTCATCTCACGACACCTGGCAGGGTTTCTTTAATGATTTCGAGATAATCGACGAAGATGCCTTTGCTTTTGGAAATGCAAATAAGCAATGTATTGAAATCTCCCATGAAGACAGTGACAGCATGCTTGAATCGCATTTAAGAGCTGGTGTAAGATGTTTTGCCATAGACCTTTTTAAAGGCACCCAGCTGCAGAATCAAGTATTGATCTACAAACTTCATGAGAAAGAATTGAAAATTTCACGCCAATTTGGGTTTCCGGTAACAGCCAGCCTTCTGGCCATGTTAAGTCCTCGATGCCAGTATACCGGCATGTTTGAGCCTTGTGAGGCCATTCATCAGCTGCAAAAGAACGAAGTGATTACCTTGACCTCAGATCGACAATATTCAACAAAGTGCTGCAGGGAGAAGATCTATGTGAATGCCCGTTTTGTAATTGAAAATTGTCAAGTGGATGATTTTGTTCTAGTGGGACCTTCACTACAACTTCAAATTATTTCAAAAGATGCAGGAGATTTGCAGTGTCGTGTAATGCAATCAGGCAGCGTAGCATCCAGGACACCGGTTCGTTTTCCAAATCGAGGTTATCGCTATAATATATCCCTGGAAGAAATTGAGGATATAGTTTTTGCCCGCGAGGTGGGCATAAATGTCATCGTATCCTATATTCCGGGGACTTTGGACTATTTGGAAGATTTGAAAAAGGTTATGAACTTATTGAAGTGTCAAAATTTACGCCTCTACGCAAGAGTGGTTATAAATGACTTTAAGAATGTCTGTTTTGAGGAGGTGAAATGGGTAGCCCATGAATATGATGGCTTTGTATTCGATTTCATTGCACAACAGAAAAAAGTTGAGAGTCAGGATCATGAGTGCCAGCCTTTCCAGTCGAATAAATTGAATTTAACCCCCACTGCTGTTCTTCTAGCCAAGAAGATTTTTGATTTGCAAAAGCCTTTAATAATGAAACCAGAACTTATAGCAAATTGGCAGCTCATTCCACTAGATTGTAATTTACCAGAAGTCTTTTACTATCCCGATAAATACATGTTTATGAGCAAACAAACACCAACCACTTTACACTTTGGCATGCGGCAAATGGCTATTTCTTCGGGATTGTCCAAATCAAAGCTGTATTGCGACGAAGGTCTCACAGAGAGTGATATTCTGGCCAAAGCTTGTGTAACAGCTTCACTTGAGTCAGAAGCTGTTGCAATTCTAGTGTGTTCCATTATACCTGACATGGCCATAAAGCTTTCTCATTTTCGACCAAAGGCTACAATTTTTTTTATTTCTTCCACCAAGTCCATTGCAGATTATATATCAATGTACCACAATATTGTCCACTTACATTTTTCGACAACTGGCGATTGTGCATATATGGAATATATAACTAAATCCTTTATGTTTGGTTTGCTCTATATGAAAAGTCGCAAATTGCTGCCCAGTGATAAGAATGTTGTCCTAGTTTACAGTAGTAATCCTGATACTCATTGGCCTGATAAATATGTCTTTTACAATTTTGAGGAGAAAGATTTTGGAAATCTTAATTATAAATTAAACAACATATTAAATTCTTAAACCATTATATATTTTTTAATAGAGAAATATTTTACCTTAATTTGTAATACTTTATATTATCCTTTGTAAGATCCTACAATATATAAACTTCCATATTTTATTTTGGAGCGGAACATTTATTCGATTTTAAAAAAAACTACGAAAGGACAGACAGACCTTGAAAACCCTTGAAGCTCTTTCTGCTCTGTGGTACACGCACACGGCAGATGATTTATGCCGTCATTTATATGCACTAGCTGGCCCGGTGCGCTTCGCTGCACCCTTAAATGACATTTTGAAATTGGATTTTTCTTTGACCATTTTGGAGGTGACAATCAAGATATTCAGGGCTATGGGCCCATTTCAGATCCACACTAATTTATTTTCTTATTGTATTGGTTATCTTCTTCTAAAATCCTTCTTGTGTCAACCCAAATTTAAGGGCAAAAATTGTATTCTACTACAAAGGTTTTTCATTGATGTCTAACTCTGTCGCGAATGGCCATCATCCAATTTCTTTTTATACCCACCACCGAAGGATGGTGGTATATTCATTTTGTCATTCCGTTTGCAACACATCGAAATATCCATTTCCGACCCTATATATTGGGTTGCCCAAAAAGTAGTCGGCGTTGACAAATTTTTTCACAGCTTGTAACTCTGTCATTGCATTCTTTCTTCTGTCAGTTATCAGCTTTTACTTTTAGCTTGCTTTAGAAAAAAAGTGTAAAAAAGTATATTTGATTAAACTTCATTCTAAGTTTTATTAAAAATGCATTTACTTTCTTTTAAAAAATCCGCAATTACTTTTTGGGCAACCCAATATATTCTTGATCAGCGTAAAAATCGAAGACGATCTAGACATGTCCGTCCGTCTGTCTGTTAAAATCACGCTACAGTCTTCAAAAATAGAGATATTGAGCTAAAACTTTGCATAGATTCTTTTTTGTCCACAAGCAGGTTAAGTTCGAAGCCCCCATAGCCCTGATCCGCCGATTTAGGGTCTTAGGCCCATAAAAGCCCCATTTATTCTCGGATTTTGCTGAAATTTAGGACAGTGAGTTGTGTTAGACCCTTCAACACACTTGATTAATTTGGCTCGGATCGGTCCAGATTTGGTTATAGCTGCCATATAGACCGATCCTCCGATTTAGGGTCTTAGGCCCATAAAAGCCACATTTATTATCCGATTTTGCTGAAATTTGGGACAGTGAGTTGTGTTAGACTCTTCGACAACCTTCGTCAATTTGACTCAGATCGGTCCTGATTGGGATATAGCTGCCATATCGACCGATCCTCCGATTTAGGCTCTTAGGCTCATAAAAGCCACATTTATTATAGGATTTTGCTGAAATTTGGGACAGTGAGTTGTGTTAGACTCTTCGACAACCTTCGTCTATTTGACGTACATCGGTCTTGATTGGGATATAGCTGCCATATAGACCGATCCTCCGATTTAGGCTCTTAGGCTCATAAAAGCCACATTTATTATAGGATTTTGCTGAAATTTGGGACAGTGAGTTAAGTTAAGCCCCTTAACATACTTCTGCATTATGGCACGGATCGATCCAGATTTGAATATAGCTGCCATATAGACGGATCTCTCGGTTTTAAGTTTTGGGGCTATAAAAAACGCATTTATTGTCCGATGTCGCCGAAATTTGGGACAGTGAGTTGTGTTAGGCTCTTCGACATCCTTCTTCAATTTCACTCAGATCGGTCCAGATTTGGATACAGCTGCCATATAGACCGATCTCTCGATTTAATGTTTTGGGCCCATAAAAGGGGCATTTATAATCCGATTTAACTGAAATTTGACACGTTGACTTATGTTTGGGTTTTCGACATCCATGTTGTATATGGCTCAAATCGGTTGATTTTAAGATATAGCTACTAGAATGATTTGCACGTATTAGTATTTGTTCCAAATCGGATCATATTGCGATGTAACTGCTATTGGACATAAGGTATGCTATTTTCACCGGATTTTGAGGAGGTGGGTATCCAAAGTTCGGCCCAGCCGAACATAACGCCTTTCCACTTGTTTAATTTCCCTTTTCCTTGTGTTTTTTTTGTGGGTGGCCCTCAGCCGCTTGTTCCTTCATTTGAATACAATATAGTCCCGCTGCGTCAACATGACAGTTTTGCTGTCGATTTTATTGGGAGGAGGGGGTCCACCGCCAGACGGACGGATAATGCTAATACGACTTAGAATGTCAAGACGATTAAGAATATATATATACTTTGTTGGGTCTCAGATCAAGATTTCGATGTGTTACAAACAGAATGACGAAATTAGTACACCCCTATCTTATGGTGGAGGGTATAAAAAGAATATCCATAAGCATGACGTTAAATCATGAGAAACGGTTATAAAATGGTCTCACCCAATATTACTCAAAATCGGATGAACAGTGCCTTTGTACTATTTACTATCATAAATGCTTGTTATAG